>NC_054485.1:67248229-67540652 GCF_017639515.1 Carcharodon carcharias
CATTGGCTGGCACTTGTGTGATGCGGATTTTATTTTGCACATGCCATCCCAAGCCTCGATATTTTTCAGGTTTTACTGCAGTTGGAAATGATTTGTAATTTTACCCAAGTTATCTGTCTTGGTTACATGACGCTTGACTATCTTATCTTCAAAAACCTATCGATAAGGATTTTGAAAATACTGATGGAACAAGTAGTTTAAGCAGTCTAGAGAACGCATTCCAGATTTGCACAATTCTCACTGTGAACAAGTTTTTCTTGCTTCAACTGTGGAATTGAACAGCTTTAGTTTTACGTTTATATCCCCACCTTCTCGATTGCAGGGTGCTATGCAATTGCTTCCTCGAATATACCTGACTAAAGTAATTGTTCCTACTCTTTATCTCCTTCATCATTCTACAAGCTCTGGAGTTGCCTGTCCTACTTTTTCACCCTCCTGAGCATGTGCATTAGCAGAACCAGAATTCCATTCTCTTTGAAAGCCAAGCTGTGTTTCCTTTCCATTTTGTTGCCAGGCGTTGGCTCTAATATAGTTGGAATAGGTCCGTTTTCACTGCACTAAACTTTGCCATCTATTAGATTATTATTTTTACACAAGAAGACAGGGAAAGGGAGCAGGATTTAACTACACGGTCAGCCGAGACCGTTTTGCCATGGAATATGATCATGGCTAATCTTGCGCTTCAACTCCATGTCCCTGCACATTCACCACATCATTTGCGTCCCCTTGAGATCAGAAATCTCGCTATCCCGGTCTTGATTGTGTTCAACGATCGAACCTCCAGGCCACTCTGGGATAGAGTATTACAAAAATTCGCAGCCCTCTCAGAGAAGAGAATTATCCTCACCTTCGTGGTAATGTAGTTGCCCGTGGTCCTGAAGCTGTGCCTCCATGTGTTTGACTACACACTGAGCTCCACAATAGCTTCGATTCTATAAAACCCTATCAGAATTGTGCAGGCGTAGGTGTGAGCGCTCCTCATTCTTCCCAATGTCAGAGACTATATGCCCAAGTTAGAAACCCTTCATCAGAGGACAGCCTTATTGTCGCAAGGACAATTATAAGGAGCCCATACTGTGCCGTTGCCAATGCAATTACATGCTTACTTACATGTGGAGACCAAAACTGTACACAGTACTCCAGATATCGATTCAGCAAAACCATGTGGCATTGCAGCAAGCCTTCTTTTTTCTTGTACACCTATCCCGTTGCATTAAGGACCAAATGCCATTTACCTCCGTAGTCCCTTGCTGCACCTGCATGCTAATTTCATGTGTCCTTTGCATGAGCATATAAAAGGCACTTTCAACATGCACACTCACAAGTGCCTCACCTATTAAGAAGCTGTTTTATTTTTATGACCAAAATGAATAACTTCACACTTTCCTATATGATACTCCATCTGCCACACCGTTGCCCAAACACTTAGTGTTTGGCTATCTATTTGCAGCCTCCCTGTGCCCTGCCTTGAGTGTACTTTTCGACCTAGCGAGGTATCCTCAGTAACCTTCGATAGAATATTCCATTTCTGTTTATCTAAGTCATTATTGTAGATTTTACATAGCTGATGGCCTGGCACTGATCCCTCCATCCTCTGCACTCCACTGCTTGCCATTTGAAAACCCCCCATTTCCGGAATCAATTTGCTTCCTGTCTGTTAAACAATCTTCTACACATGCTAATGTATTAACACAAAATCCACGAATCTTTATCTCGCCGATTAACATTTTATGTGCTACATTACCGAATGACATTTTTTTTGAATCCAAGCACATTACAACTAATGATTCCCCATTATCTAGCCTACCATTTATATCCCCCAAATAAACTCGATTACATTTTTAAACATGATTTTCCTTTAATAATACAACGTTGACTTGTTCTAATCATGCTTTTCATTTCTAAGTGCATAGTTAACACTTCCTAAATAATTTCGGAAAATTAAGCATAGCACAACCATTATCTCTGCAGCCATCTCTTTTAAAGTATTAGGTCGTATGCCATCAAGTCTAGGGGATTTGCCGGATTTCTCACCATTTATTTTCTCCAACAATTTATCCTTGCTCTTATTGATTTTGTTAATATTCCTCAATACATTTTGTTCCGAGGTTATCCCCTATGCTGGGCATGGAACTTGGATCCCCTCCTGTGAAGGCAGACACACTGTATTGGTTCAATGCTTCTTTCATGTCCCCGTTTTCCATAATTTATCTTAACCGTGCTTCCAAGTGGACCAACATTTACCTTAGTAGCTCTCTTACTTTTTTTACCAAATTATAACATATCCTACATCCTGTTTCATTCTATGGCCAGTTTATACTCTTTTTTATTTCCACTTTTATCATCATTATGGTGGCTCTTTGCTGGTTTCTAAAGCCTCATAATCCTTATAATTGCAACATTAGTTGCAACATTATAAACATATTTTTCATCTAATTATATTATTAACTTTGTGATTAAGAAACGGATGGGTCATTTTGCCAAATTTTTTGCCCTTTAATATACCTTTTTGGTGAACGTTCAAAATTGTTTCTTTATATGTCTCCCACTGTTACTGATTACTGATTAACCCTGTTTCATAACACAGTACTAGACCAATACTTAATCGGGATTTCTCCTTCTCCTTTTACATTGTCAACCTAAAATTTATGTCAAAATTATCACCATCACCTAAATGTTATTCTTTGTCATTTGATCCAGTAGCGCGACTTCATTCACAATAGCCAAATCAAGCAATGGTTCATTTTTCATTAGAATGGAAATATATTGTTACAGAAAATTCTCCAGTGGCCAATTTGGCATCTGGGGTATGCTTGTGATGATGCGCTAGTTTACATTAGATTTGCATCAAATGGGTGCAGCTAGTTTTGAGAGTTATCGGCAAGTTTGCAAATACTGAGCAGTTTCTGCTGATAGCTTTGACTGGCATCGATAGGTCAGATTGGGAGAGAAGATTCCGTTTTTGCGATGTCATTTGTGTTAAGTGGGCTTTTAGTAGTGTTTTATTTTTGGGTTGGATTTGAGTGTGCTTTATTGGAAAGTGCCAGGTTGTGAGGAACGTTTAAGCTGCATTGAATGACCAGCAACTGTAGTGCCGCACCCTTTGCATGAAGTTGGTCAATTCTTGGATTAAAGGTAATCTTGGAGTCAGGGATCTGTATGTATTGATGGGTAAGGTTGCATGTGATGATCCAGATTGGAGTTGATGATAGAAGGGATCAGATTACAAGTGATGGGTCAGCTTGGAATGCTGTTGAGTTTATACATAATAGGGCAGATTGCGTGTGATGGTTTGATTTTCACTAATTTGTAAAGTTTTGGTGATGGCTGCATTTGGCAAAGATCGCTTAGTCTGAGTACGATGACCAATTAGGGAGTTCAGTTTGGGGTAATCATTGACCGTATCGGTGATGGATTAGATTGGACGCTGCAGTCAGGTCAAGGATGGTTAAGCAGTTTGGGGAATGTGTTAGCAGCTTTAGCACTTCAAATAATGCCTCAATGTGTGTTACAAACTGATTTTTGACCACAGAGCATTAAGATTTTACTGCAGACAGTTCAGGCAGTGGCGTAAATCTCATCGACAATCCGCATCTCGGAGTTCAGTTACGAAAAACGGTCATATTAGTCTTGAAACGTTAACTCTCCTTCCGGCAACACAGGTACTGCCAGACTTGCTGTGTTCATCCAGCACGTTGTGCTTTAATTTCGGAGTTCCGGTGCATTCCGACCTCAAAGTGAGATATTTTGTTTGTTAAGTGCACCGACTAGTCAGGTATGTTTACAGAAGTTGAGAGGTGATGCAGAACTTAAGGAATTCTCCCATGTTCCTGTGCCTTCAGCCCTGTTGATTCGCGGGATGTTATAAACAGTTACATGGGTGAGAAATCCGATTTTGCTGTTGGCTCAACTAACGGTTGATTGGTCATTTTGGTTAGACAATTCAGCGAAGTGCAGGTGATCCCTTTGCATTTCTGGTCCTTTTGAAAGTGATGGGACATTTTTTGGGATTCATTGTCAGTATCAGAATTTGAGCAGTGTGTGGTGCAAGGAAAATGTGGATATTTATTGTTCAAGGTGTTCGCGAACTCAGTTTTTGGTGATGACTTGGAGCGTAGTGTTGGGCAAGTTTGGAAGTAAATCACACTCGGAGGCGATTGGACAGATTTGGAGTGATATGCAAGTGTGAGGTTATTTGAAGAGGAATAATCCGATCAATTGAGGGGTAAGTGCAGCATGAAGGATCAAGGCAGTTTTGGCATGCCAGCTTGAAAAGTGCTGGAGTTTCAGAAGAAAAGCTTAGTTTTACACCGTGCCAGTTTGGAAGTTATGAATTAGATTAACAATTATTGACTAACTTCATTAATCCATTTCATTTAAAACAGAGAGAGGGAGAAAGCAGTGAATTACAGACTGGTTAGCCTAAGATCAGTAATAGGGAAAATGCTAGAGCTTATTATAAAATATGTGATCACAGGACACTTAGAAAATATCAACATGGATGTATCAATGAGAAATAATGGTTGCATATGACGACACAAAACTTGGTGGAAACGTGAGTGGTGAGGAAGGTGTTAAGAGGCTTCAAGGTGATTTAGACAGTTTAAGTGAATGGGAAAATACATAGCAGATGAGGTAAAACGTCGACAAGTGTGAAAGTATCCTCTTCGGTAGGAAACACAGAATGGCAGAGTATTATTGAAATCGTGCAAGACTGGGAAATGTTGAATATACAATGGCAACTGAGTGTCTTTGGACACCACTCAGTGGAAATAATCATGAAGGTGCAGCAAGCATTTAAGAAGTGTTACAAAAACATAGCACTTTTTATAATATTATTGTGATTTATTTTAACCGTAGGTTAATAGTGTGTTATGGATATTTTCTCTATTGGGGCGAGGTGAGTTTAATTTAAGTGGAGATAGCTAGTCTAGGGGTTTGTATGTATCAAAAGAAGTTAGGTAGAGATGCGTTAGAAATACGAAATAAGAAAGCAATGGCTGAAGTTGTAGAATGAAAGGTGTGAAGACAAATTGTATCTTTAGATAAATCATAGCAGTTTGAATTTCAAAGAAGTGGTAGAATGTTCACTGCAGACAAGATAAGGGAGGCCAAGCAGTCTATTTATTTTCCCCAAAGTTTACTGGCAATATTTACAACATGAACATTTTCATATTGTGGGGAAAAGTAAACCTCGAAAGGCATATGGGACAATGGAATTGCAAATTAAAGATCGACGAACATATATAAAGAAGAAGGAAAGTAGATCATAGGAATACACTTTGACATCTAGCATCAGCTTGAAAAACAGCCTTAGGAAAGCCTCCAGCCATTTCAACATGTCTCTGCTGCATACAGCCCTTAAAGGTCACCGTTATTCTGGCCTGTGTTTTAAAATTTAACATCGATTTTAGACTGTCCCTTAAAAGGGGATGCACCTAGGCGTCAGGTTAGGTAGGAATTTTAGCATTTACTTTAGTATAATATAACTAGAATCTTACCTATGCTTGACATACCTTATTTTGTTAATATATATTTTAATTTAATTTTAAAGCTCAAAAGGTCATTGTGGACTCATTACTTCTGATTTTGGTGCTCATTCTTCTTGTAATAAATAAAAATTGCAAAATGGTTGTGACCGCAAAACCAAGCTCGCCTTCAAGATTTGGTTCACTTGGCACATTAGCCTTTTTAATTGCTTGCTGCTTCACACCAACTTTTTGAAATTAAGGCAGCAGAACATTCTCTGTACTTTAGAATATGGCAGCTCTCCTCATTTAAGTAATACTCTGTCTTTTATAAATATATTCTTCTTTCCAAAGTGAAGAACTTCACTTATTCCCACATTATACTCCATCTGCCAGATTTTCATGCACTCGCTCAATCTATATCCGTCTGCAGCCCTGTTATGTCCTCTTCACAACATTTCTTATTAGCCATCTTTTTGCCATGTGAAAATGTAGATACCATGTCTTCTCTCCCCTCATTTAAGACATTGATATAAATTATTAAAAGTTGAAACCTCAGCACAGAGCCCTGCGGGGGCCCACGAGTCACATTCTGCCTACTAGAAAATGGCCAATTTTTACATGCTGTTTTCTGCCTGAAAGACAATTTTCTAGCCATGATTTTTTTCCCACAATACCCTTTGATGTGGTACCTTATCAAATGCCTTCTGGATATCCAAATACAGTATGTCTGCAGGCTCCCGTTTATCCATGGTGCATGGTATTCCTTAAAAGAACTTTGCTAAATTCGTTAAACATGATTTCCCTTGTCAGAACCATACTGACTCTTCCTGATAGCCTTGAGATTTTTTTAGGCGCTCAGCTACACCTCCTTAATGATTCATTCTAACACTTTCCCCACTAAAAGCATCAAGCTAACTAGCCTATGCATTTCTGTTTTCTTCCTGCCTACCTTTTTATTAGAGGGGTAATATCCTCTATTTTCCATTCTGATAGAAATTTTCCTGAATCTTGCTAACAATTTATGTAAAATTAACACTGACGCATTTACTTCCTCCATATTTGCAATCACTTTTAAGGCACTAGTATGAAGTCCATTAAGACCCAGAGACTTGTCAACCTGCAGTTCCATCAGTTTGCTCAGTACCGCTTCCTGAGTAATTGTGATATCACTATGTTACTCTCTCAATTCCAACTCTTGGTTTACAACTATTACTTAAATGGTTTTGTACCCTCTATGGTGAAAACAGGAGCAAAATATTTGTTAATTTCCTCCGAGAATTCAACATTGTGCACTATTACTTCCCCCTCCCATGAATTGTCAGTCTGTAGAGCACCCAGTTTACTTACTCTTTTACTTTTTTAAATGAATGTGGAAACTAACCTATTTTTTAAAATACATGTGTTAACCGAGTTCACCAGCTAGCTCAGCATTAATGCCAACATGATTGTCCTTATTTAAGTTTAAAACACTAGTATTAAGTCAACTTCTTTTTCCTTTCAAAATGTATGTAAAATCCAATCATATTATGCACTCTACTCCGAGGGTAGCCTTGATTCCGTGGACATTATTTAATCCGATCACATTGTACAACAGCAAATCTAATATAACTAATCTTTGATTGGCTGCAGAACGTGTGGCTTTAAAAGAAGAGCCTTATCTCGGAAGCATTCCATAGATTCCTTAACCAGGTTACTACTGCCAAACTGATTTTTAGTTTATATATAGTTTAAAATCAGTAAGGTATATTACCGTTCATTTATCAAACACACCCATTATTTCTTCTTGTATGCATTGTCCTACATTGTGGTAACAATTAGGGGACCTGTGGACTACTCCCAGTCGTGAATTCTTCCTCCTGCAATTGCTACTATAAATCTAAATTGATTCTGCAATGTGATCTTGTGACCCAAGGTTATCTCTAACTGTTGCACTGATGCCATGCTTGATCAAGAGTGTTTAAGTTCCATTTTCACTTAGCTTCATTTTGCTTTTCTTATTCATTCAATGCATTTGGGTTTCTGTGCCTCCGTCAGCCTTTATTGCGCATCCCTAATTGCCTCTGAAAAGGTGGTGGTGAGTTTCCTGCTTCAACCATTGCAGTCTTTGTGGTATAGGCACATGCACAATGCTGTTAAAGAGAAAGTTTCAGGATTTTGAGCTAGGGACAGTGAAAGAACAGCGATATATTTAGAAGTTAGGATGGTGAGTGGTTTGGAGGGGAAATTCCATGTGGTGGTGATCCCATGCATTTTCTGCCCTTCTCGTTCAAGATGGTATCGGCGGTTGGTATGGGATTTGTTGTCTAAGGAACCTCGGTGTGCTTCCAGAGTGCATCTACTAGATGATACACACTGTTGCCACTATGCTTCAGTGGTGGAGGGAGCAAATATTTGTGGAAGCAGTGCCAGTCAAGTGGGTTGTTTTGGCCTGAATGGTGCTAAGCTTTTTGAGTATTGTTGGAGCTGCACTCATCCAGGCAAAAGGGAAAGTATTCCATCGTACTTCTGACTTGTGCCTTTTAAGTTGTGGACAGGCTTTGTGAGTCAGGACTTAAGTTACACAGTGCAGGATTCCTAGCCTTTGACTTCTTCTTGTAGCAATAGTCTATTTATGGCTAGCCCTTTTCAGTTTCTGGTCAATGGTTAGCCCCGGTATGTTGACTGGTGTGGGGAGGCGGGTGGATTTAGCGATGATAATGCCATTGATTGTTAAGGGGGGACTGTTAGGTTCTCTCTTGATGATGATCGTCATTGCCTGAAATTTGTGTGGTGCAAAGATTAGTTGCCACTTATCAGTCCAAGCCTGGATGTTGCCTATGTCTTGCTGCATTTTGCCATGGACTGCTTCAGTATCTGACGAGTTGCGAATGGTGCTGAACATTGTGTAATCATTAGTGATCATCCCCACTTCTGACCCTATGATGGAAAGAAGGTCATTGATCAAGCAGCTGATCTGGCAGGGTCTAGGGCTCTACCATGAGGAGCACCAGCAGTTATCTTCTAAAGCTGAGATTACTCACCTCCAACAAACACAACCATCTTCCTCTTTACTATTTATGACTCCAACCAATCGCTGTGATTCCCATTGATTCCAGTTTTGCTGGGGATCCTTGATGCCACCCTTGGTCAAATATGGACTTGGATGTCAAGGGCAGTCACTTTCACATAGCCTCGGGAGTTCATTTATTTTGTCCATGTTGGAGCCAGTGCTGTAACTATGTAAGGAGCTGAGTGGACCTGGTAGAACCCAGATTGGCCATCTGTGAGAAGCTTATTGCTAAGCAAGTGCCGCTTGATAACATTGATGAGGACCCCATTCAGTACGTTACTGATGATTGAGAGTAGACTGATGGGGTGGTAATTGGTCAGGTTGAAATTGTCCTGCTTTTTGTGTACAGGATGCACCTGGGGAACTTTGCATATTGCTGGGTAAATACCAGTTTTGTATTTGTGCTGGAACAGCTTGGCTATTTGCACGGCAAGCTCTGGAGCATAAGACTTTAGTAGTATTGCCGGAATTTTCTCAATGCCCATAGCCTTTGCAGTATCCAGTGCCTTTGGGCGTTAACTGATATCCCGTAGAGTGAATCGAATGGGCTGAATACTGGCACCTATGAAGCTGGTGACCTCTGGAGGAGGCTGGGATGGACCATCAACTCAGCATTTCTGGCTGAAAATTGTAGCAAATGCTTCAGTGTTATCATTTGTTCTGACGTTCCAGTCTCCTCCATCATTGAGAATGGGGACAAATGAATGGTCTCTTCCTCCAATGAGTTGCTTAATTGTCCACCACCTTTCACGGGTGGATGTAGCAGGGCTGCAGAGGTTCAATCAGGTCTGTTGGTTGTGGAATCACCTAAATCTTTCTATCACTTGCTGTTCATGTTGATTGGCACGCAAGCATTCATGTGGCGTAGCTTCACAAGGTTGACACCTCATTTTTCGATTTGCATGCTGCTGTTCCGAGCATGACCTCCCGCACTTTTCTTTGATGCAGGGCTGATCCCTTGGCTTGGTGGTGATGGTAGAGCAGGGGTTATCCTGTGGAATTTGGTTACAGATTTTTGGAATTCGGTTGCAGCAATTCTGCTGCTCCTGATAGCCCACTCCACCTCATGGTTGCCCAGCACTGAGTTGCCAGATCGGTTAGAAAGCTATCCAGTTTAGAACGGTGATAACACCACGTAAAACGATGGGGTATATTCTCGATGTGCAGACAGAACTTTGTCTCTTAGCGATTGTCACTCCTACCAATAGTGTCATGCATATCAGCATCGGCGGCAGACAGTTTGATGAGAATGAGGTCAAGTATGTTTTCTCCTCTTCTTGGTTCCCTCATCATCTACAGCAGACCTAGTTTAACAACTATTTCCTTAAGGACTCGGCGAGCATGGAAAGTAAGGGGGCTACTGAGCCATTCTTGGAAATGGGCATTGAAGTTCCCGAGCCATATTACATTCTGTGCTCTTGCCACGCTCAGAACTACCTCTAAGTGTTGTTCAAAATGCAGGACTTCTGGTTCATTAGCGGTGGGTGGGTGGTAGGTGGTAATCAGCACAATGTTTTCTTACCTATATTTGACCTGGTGCCATGAGTCGTCAGGTGTTCGGAGTCGATGTTGAGGACTCCCGGGGCAGCCACCAACCTCTAAATGTCATAAAGCACTCAATATCCAGGATTCAATCCTTATCAGGCAGCAGCCATGTCTCCGCAATTACCATCAGATGATGTTTGCTTCCTTCACTGCTCAGTATCAGTTCATTAACATTGTTATGAATGCCTTGTGCATTCAGATACAGTGTGCCTTTATTTTTGTATTTTTCTTATCTTTGTGACACCTCGCCCTGATCATTTCTGTGTCCTTAGGTTTCATGCCTCTCTGTCAGTTCATGCTATTCTATTACCCTGATTTCCCATTTTAATGTTTTGGTCTTCTGCCTGGAATCTATCCCATAATTTACTACAATGCCCAAGCTTGATACTTCGCATGCCTTGTTTAGTTTAAACCCCTCTGTACTTCCCTAGCACCTCTCAGGATTAGGCCGTCCCAACATTACAGCCCCCACTTTCTCCAGTGCTGATACCAGTGCTCCACAAGTCGGAACCCACTTCCCCCACAGCAATAGTTTAACCCCGGATTAATCTCTCCAATCTTATTTGCCTTCTGTCATTTTGCACATGCCTGAGTTTAAGACTCGAGAGAACAATATCTCTGAGGTTCTGCATCTTAATTTAGGACTTAACTTATCACATTAACAACACTTAACGTCTTTCCTTATTCTGTCTTTATCATTGGTACCTTAATAGAACATGCCAACTGGATCACGCCCGCCCCCCGCACCCCCCCCCCCCCCCCCCCATCCCCACCCCTCCCCCGCCCAGCCCTCAGCAGATGCCCTGCAGCCTGGAACTGGGCACACAACAGATATTTCTGGATTCTCGCCCTCTGCTGCAGAGAGCAGTGTCAATCCCCCACACTATAGTGTCCCCTATTACCACTAAATCCTGCTTGCCTCCACCTCTTCAATGGATTCCCGTGTCATGATCCCATGCCCAGCCTGCTCATTCAGCTTGCAGGCCTCGCTATCGGACACACAGGTTGTGGGCACCTGAAACACGTTTGACAATTGGAAAGTATGAGGCATCTCCAGTAATTTAAGCTTTTTCCCTTTCCCTGCGTCACTCATATTTATACCCTCCGCCCCTCACTGCGGACCTAAGCAGGCAGCCCTCTTCTAAGCGGCACGACCATCGTCTATAACAAAGTGTCCAGGTATGTTCCCCCTATCCCTTATTTTGTACAGTGCCTTCAGTTAGGCTTCCACATCAATAATCCTGTTCCGGAATTCCTCTAGATTCGTTCACTTTCTGCAGACGTGTTTCACATTAACTTGCCGTTTAAAAGCTTCCACATTCCACTGCTGCAACATAACATCTGCCCTGCCATTGTTACTAATGTTGTTTCGTTAACGTTATTTAATTATTCATTTAATTAAATTAGAACAATCCCTATATATATCACATCTCTTTTCCCTTGGCAACAAATTCCCTCTTGAACCTAATTTGCTATCCATTCGGTCTCCATCCCACTTTAGCATAGTCGCTCGTCTCCTTACCTACCCCTTATTGATCGTGTAGTTTGAAATACCTGTCCCTTTTATAAACCATCTGATGTGTCAATAGCAAGTTATCTTGCTGCTGCAGTAATAAACACTACTTGCACCAACAGCTTTCAGGTGGTTAACAGAAAACTTATCTCCTGGCAGTTTTCTACTTCAAAACTAGCCTAACGTAGTTCAAGGTTAGCACTGTACAGGTCTAGATTCTTACTCTATATTTACACTGAAAATGTTTACCAGAACTTAGCACGTGAACATAATTCGCGACTCACCCGATCTATGTTTCAGTTTGGTTTAATCGCCTGTCTCCTCGCATGTCCTTTACTGGTAAAAAGTTAGTTTCAGAGTGGATTCACAGTTTCTGCGTGATGGGCTAGATTGTTGGTGCTTGGTAACTTTGGAGATAGCCGATATTGGTTAATCGTTGAGTTTAACAGTGATTTTTTTTTTCTGATCAGATGGTACATTCCGGATAAAACAGTCAAATTATGGTGATTGGTCACGAAGGGTATGATAATTTTCCCGTCAGAGTTTAGTTTGTCTTCATGGGCCAGTTTCAGCTGGTGCATTTATCAGTCCGTTTAGACTGAATGTGCATATAAAAGGGTATATGAAATTCTCTATCACTGCTACCTGCTCATTGACAGTGTTTAGTAAATGCATTATACGCCAGGCGAGTGGACTCAATGAAGCCGTTTTGCTGGCTAAGGAAGGAAAATTGTCCAGTCGAAGACATAGGCCAGTTTGCCAATGCAATCAGATGCGGGCCTGTCAGGCAAAATATGACCCATCACTTTGAAATATTGAATAGCGATTGATCGAAGATTATTTAGAAGGAAATTATTGCAAATAATGCCAACCATTTTCTTCACACAAGTAATGGGAAGCGGTAGTAATCGCTTGCAGTCCTTTCAGCTCTGAAGAAGGGCTCCAAATATTAACTCTGTTTCTCTGTCCACAGGTACTGTCAACCTGCTGAGTTTTCCAGTATTTTGTGTTTTCATTTTAGGCTTTCCAAATCCGCAGTATTTTGCTTTTTTTTTTGTTTGCAGTCATATTTTTTTCGGAATGAAATTACCCAGTTCGGCCGAGAGACGCGGTTTTGTTAACGGTGAAGAATTTACGCTTGGAGGAAACTCGACTGAATTGACCATTGTGAAAAAAAAAAGCGCAGAGCAATTTGATTGGATTGTCGAAAATTGTGAAGCCAAAGATAACGTTTATTCAGCGACATAATCCTGTGCCAATGGTTTCAAATTTCGAATTAAGAATTGTGAAAGCACAGTTCGAAGAAAAAAAAAGGATTAGGCAAGAACCTAGTCTCGAAAAATATGCCCATTGTGTTATACTTTTTTCAAATTAATCAGTCGAAGTGGGCTACGTTGCTGGACAGATAACTGCAAGTTTTACTGACAGGAGTGGGGGCTTATGGGTATCTTTGGCAGAGTCTAAATCCCAACACGACAGCTGGTGAAATTTAAACTCAATTGTTCAAAAAAAATGTAATAGAAAACTGACTTCAGTGATTATTACCAGAAAATTATCATAGATTTGTGAAAATAATACGATACAATTAGGTTATCAGGGATGAAATCTGGCGTCCTTACATAGTCTGGCCCACATGTGAGCTCAGACCCACAGCAATGTGCTTCAATCATAGCTGAGCAATTAACTCAGTTTATGGGAAAATAGAAGCAGGCAACACATTCTGGCCTTGCCAACAATGCCCTAATTTTATGTAAGAGTAAATAAATAAAGAAACGTGGCATGGTCTGCTGGGAAATGTTTTAATGTTTTACCAAATGAAAACCACCATAAAACGTACAATAATTTGTCAAAGTACTGAAGCAGATATTGATGATACTCCAAACATCTTTCATTTTATGCAAGAGATCATCAATGGCTTGAGTAACAGAAATATTGGAGGCATGGATGGCTCGATATTACTGCCTATGTGCTGTAACTTCCATTAATGTTAGGTGACGTGGGGTTCAGCCTCGATTTCATTTATTCCGATATGTTTTTGTTAATAAAAACAGATAGTTTTTGCGTGGATTACTTACAGGTTCGTTTTTTAAAGCAAATTAACCTGCTTGATTAAATTAACAACGTGAGCCAGGGAAGCCTAAACAACAGTTTTTTTTTAATTCCTCTCGGAATTTGCGATGGGATATTTCAACTCAAAATATGCGTTGCAAGAACTCAAACGTCTAAGCAGATACTCTGACTTTTTCATAACGGCGACAGGGCATCGTAATTTACATCTAAACCATTAAATAGCTGGAAAATAAACACAAATGAAACATAAAAAAAACGTAAGATTATGAAGTGAAATACATTAAAGTATAAAATTGCTAGCTATAACGAACAGTAAAATAAAGGATTTCATTCGGTTCTCGATCTCTGAATCAGTTTGTTTTTGATTTAATTTCTTGAAGTTGGCTCCTCACTCTATTAGAAAACACAATGTCCCTAAGCAGTCAGTGCGTTCATCAGAATGATCAACACAAATGGTGCAGAGGGGGTTAACATTTGTTCAAACCAGGATAAAAATAAAAACCTGCCCATATATGTAAAGTGTAGTTGATATTACATAGCAGGGCCAAGACACTTTGTCAATTATTTCCCGAGGTTCATATGTAGAATAGGCTGGGTTTTCTTTTCAAAAATGTTTAACATGTGCAGAAATACTGCCACCTCAGCTGTCTTTCTTTCTGGGTACAATGTTTTTTTTTTGGGATAAGTTTGGCAACAAAGAGTGACATCAGTTTTCTTTCGACCATTATTCCCAGCCAGCGTCCACATGACCCATGAGACGATAGAAAAAGACAATAAATGTTTCTCTAGCCAGCAATGCCCACATCCCAAGCCCGAAGAATTTATACAATATGAGTAAGTACACAATCTACGCCAGAGCTCCCCCGCAAATAAAACATCTTGGACCACTGCCGGTGTATTGTAGGCTCTCAGGGTTTTCTTTCCACTGGCAGAGCCGAACCGTAACCAGAGTGACCTCCTATCTTTCCTATATTCCTACCGTCTGGAATTACGGCGAGAATAGACGGAAATATTTGCCTTGCCGAGTAGGAACTGAAAGTGAGAAATTCAAGAATTAGGCTCGACACAATAGTTATTAAAATGCTAGCTGTCAGCTGCAAGGTGCAGAAGGGCGCCTGGAACTTGTTCCGGTTAGGAATGGCGGGATTAGTCCTCTTCCGTCTCAATCTGGTTACGGTTCGACTCTGCCAGAGGAATGAAAACCCTGAGAGCCGACAATACACCAGCAGTGGTCCAAGATGTTTTATTTGCGCGGGAGGACCTCCTATCTTTCTGTTGGTGTCTCAACCATTTAAAAAAACTTTTCGACTTTAAGAATTTAGATGTAGATATTGGTTTTCCTATCAATATATAGCTCAACGGGGGAAGAAAAACAATCTGTAAGACGGCATGGTCAATACATCATCAGTAAACTCTCCAATTTATTCGTAAGACAGAATTGTGCAACCTTTCAATTTGTTAATTTGACTATAGCGCATATATCTGCAGTCTTTCCCTATTCCTAGACAGGGAGTTTTAGATGTGTTATTCAGAGACGCAGATGCAAAAAGAAAAGAACTACTGATTTGATGTGAATGTCAACGTTGAATGCATAATTGACGCCGCAAAAATAATCTAAATGTTAATATTTAATTTAATTATGAGTAACCGCATACTAAGTCCGACTTGTTGAAAGCAAAATACTGGTGAAATAAAAACCGAAAATGAGAGACAATTTTTATGCGTTGACAGAGTCAGTGGATCATTGCTAATTATGAGCACTAATTATTAAAGTTTTTACTGGGATTAACAACAGTGACAAGAATGGGGTAGTATATATGTATTGTCTGTATGATTATTGGCTATTCCGAATGAAGTAATAAACGAGGTTACTTAATAACGTTATGCGCATCTATTCCAAGATAGAAACATTCTTGCACCTGAGAGAAAACTCAAATGAACACGATGTTACAATTGAAATTACTTGCAGTTATTTCAACAAACATAT
Organism: Carcharodon carcharias; assembly: GCF_017639515.1. NCBI lineage: Eukaryota > Metazoa > Chordata > Chondrichthyes > Lamniformes > Lamnidae > Carcharodon > Carcharodon carcharias. The sequence continues at coordinate 67,263,865 of NC_054485.1, forward strand.
TAAGTTGAGTCATTTTCTCGGTTTTAATTAAGGATGTTTTGGAACGATATCGTCCGTTGAAAAGATAAAGAAAATAAGATATGTTTGGCTGCATTGCTTGCAAATAAATATTTCGGCATTTCTATTATCAATGTAAAATTACTACACTTGAATGATCGGGGTAATTGACGTCTGCTGACAATTCAAAATGAAAAAGGTGAATAATCGGTGGAATATTTTTATCGGGTCTTTAAATTTAGACGTCAGTATGGTTCATCCAGTGCCCTTCAGGAAACAGGTTCCTTTAACAAGGAACGTGGATAGTTGGAGGATTACTTTGTTTTTTTTTCGATAAAGAAAATCCAGGCCTTACTTGTGCAGCTTTGGAGAGATTGCAGACCACCTACTGATCCAGGGATAAGAGATTTACATCTGGCTGCGGGCTTTGTTAGAAACGCCGTGAATAAATAAAAATCATCAAATTAAGTTGCTAATAAGCAGCAAAAATGTAGCAAAAGCATGTTCCGCCAGATACTAAAATTCTCGATTGGAGCAACACGTGAAATAATTCTGATTCTTATTCGTATTATTTTTTATTATTATTTTCATTCTTCTTATTATTGTTCCCTTAGTAGATACTAATAATTCTTCTTCTTTTCTTCTACTTCTTTTTCTTCTTCTTCTTCTTCTACTTCTTCTTTTCTCTCTCTCTATCTCTTTCTCTCTCAAAAGAGCATTGTTTTTGGCCCCTTCCATCCCTTTCCTCATGATCGAGAGTTGACTGACGGAGCGGTAACTGCCGGGTTGGATTTGTTCTGTTTGTTATGTACACGGCGTACTTGGGCACAATTCTACATAGCTGAGTAGATGCTATTGTTTTGGCCGGGAAGCAGCAAATTCCGAAGCACAATTCTTCATTACTACTGACGTAATATTGTCAGGGCCCGCAGCTTACAGTGCCTTCAATCGTTTCTTCATATCACGTGAAGTGAATCGAATTATTCACGAGTTGAAACCAATCCCTCACCCTAGAACACTTGCCCACCCCTTTGTTCCATACTTCTTCGATTAAAACTCTTGCCTATATTTCAAATGCTTCACCAAAGCCAAGATTGTTTTATCTGTCTTGAATCTGAATGTTCAGATTGCTGCTTCAGTGGGACACCTGGTAGACTCAAACTCTTTCTGCATTATCAATGTACTCTGCACTTTCAGAAATTCCTGCATCCGTCTCCAATTCCAATTCCGCATGAGTCTCAAACCTTATCCCAACTCCATTCCACAACTATGCTCCTTGCTTTCCGACACACTGACGCTAAAGAAAAAAAGGGCATGGATATGAATTGTGATCAGTATAGCACCTTATATTCTTGAGTACAGCACCAATAATTCAGACAGGTGAAATACCGGGAAAGGGGTTACAATAAGAAAGCTTGTTTCCCAGCATGCACGTTTTCATTCAGTGAGAATGTAGAGCATTCAGCCTGGTGGGAATCCGTCACTCAATATTTCACCAATTCCGCCTGCATGATTGAGCCCCAAATGTGCAGGGTGGATTTAGAGACATGGCTACAATACATCAAATTTTACGACTCACTCCTCCAATCCAATCACATGTGTCCGAGTCATTAAAATACTGAATAGGAATGAATTAAACAATAGTTCGGTGCACGGACTTGTAAATGTGTTGTGTGTGTGCGAATGTTGGGGTGTGTGGGATGGAGGTGTGGCCGGGGGTGGAAGAGATGGTTGCGGGGGAGAGAGATCATGGAAATATAACATGAAGCTGATTCGATGAGTTCAGGTACATAGTTTGGATCACACTTGGACATAAACTTTGTTGTCTGTAATAAAGCGCACATCTCGCTCCAATCCACTGACATGTATAGACGCATTCTCTTTTCTCACTCGCCCTGCTCTCTCGTTCTGTTTCTCTCTCTGTTCTGAAGCGAATTCCAATGGTTTTTATTCAGAGTGGAATCCAGTACCCCCGCTGCCTGAGAATGCAGGCAGGTATAACATTCAAATATGACATTTATGCAGTAACATAACCCTCAGCAGAAGATAACGGTCTAAAGAGTTTCACAGACACTGGATAGTTTCTGAAATGTGGACAGTTTTATAGGAAACGCTGCAGCCAATTGACTGACAGCAAAGTTCCTCTAGAGCAAATAAATTTGACAAGCTGTGGAGTTGCTAACCAAGTGTTAATGGTTTATTTTTGTAGGAATATTGAAGGTCCCATACATTGGGAGAACTCCCAGCGCTCCAAATAAAATATCAGGTATCCCCTGTCGCGTGAACATGTAGGCAGGCTCTCGTTTAATGATTAGTAGAGAGTGTGACAACTCCAATATGACTTGCAACTCTCGCGGTTCTGGGCTCTATTTAATGCAGCAGGACATTATTTGTTCACTCAAATCCCAAATGAGGTAGGTTGACATTCACTTGTTGACGATTACACATTTCACAGCTTGTCTCATCTATGTAATCTCTAAGCTAGCATCCCGATCTTCATCAAATGTGCAATCTTAAACAAACTATATCAAATTAAATAAACCTGTTGGAAAATGTCTTCCTCCCGTCATGTGAAATGCAGACTCATGTCTGGGGAAAGGTTCCACAGGCAATTCCAATACCATTCTTATTTTTCACCTGAGAGTAGACACGGAGTGTGTGGAGGCAGAGATTGTGCTCTAACACACTCGATGCAATCGCATTTCAACAGCAGACCGGTAACATCAGCCATAACTTTCTGCTCTGTAGCCTCTGAGTCTTCTAGCCTATAATATAACGCATCACTGGCTTCACTGCTCCCCTGAAATCCAGCAACTCGGAACCATATTGAAATTTGCGCTTTTCATACTGGTCTGTCTGGATCAGCACACAACGCCTACGATCCACCGTGCTCGACCAGGTAGCGGTCAAACAAACAGTTGATTTATCTAAAGCTCTGTTTTACATTATGTTCTTTCGGTCTGTCATGTAATCAACTTAATTGAAACAACTGATGTTCAGAGCAAGTAAAATAGCTTAATTAATAAAGAAAAACGACTGGACACTGGCTGCACTGAAATAGGAAACACATCACATACCCGTAGGAGGGCGAAACTGTTTCCCTTCAGGTTGATTGGGTTGAGTCAACAGCAGAAATACGAGGCCCAAAAGCAGTGCGTTCATTATTACCTGAGGAGATCTTAGAGTCAGGATCGGACTTCTGGAGTAGAAATGTTCCGTATCTAACATTAGAATGTTTGAGGAATTTATAATCACATGGGGATTGTCCTTGCTCTCTGGTGACAGCATGTAAAATGCATTTCCATTCCTGCTGCTTCCCAATTTCCATGAATTTAGCCTAAATTCAAGTCGGACGCGCCATCCTACCTCACTGAAACCAATAAAGTTACCATGCCTTTCTTACAGGGAATCAGGTACGCTTCTGCTGAAAATACAACACGGGAAAGAAACATGCCAGTCAGCAGAAGTCATGCGGTTGAGAGAACAAAGCACCGCACCCAATTAATCAGAGCTACGTTCAATAGTCCTGCCACATCATATACTGAATGGTGGAGGGCAATTATACAGCTCAGTGGAGGAAAGGCTCCATAAACTCTCCCATCCTTCATAATGGAGGAGCCCAGGAAATCAGTGCAAAAGGTAAGAGTGAAACATTTTCAACCATCTTCAGTCCAGAGAACCAATTGCTTGACCCATCTCAGCATCACAATTGCCTGTCTTCAGTGCATTCCATTCTCTCCACCTGATATCAAGAATTGAACAATGCAACCCCTATGGGCCCTGGCAACATTACCTCAGTGATACTGAAGACTTGTGCTCTAAAATAACCACACCCCTAGTCAAGCTGTTCCATCACAACTTCAACGCTGCCCTCCATTCAGCAATGTGAAACATTGTGCAGGTACATCTTGTCGAAAGCAAACTGAACAAATTCAACCCAACAATAAAACATTCCTTTGATCTCCTCTCGAGCATCAGTGGGTGATGGAAGTTGCCGTTAACATGACTATAAATCAGCATTTACTGAGCAATAACATGCTCACTGACGTGCAGTTTGGGTTCCACCAAGTCCGCTCGGCTCTCGGCCTCAGAGCAGCCTTGGCGAAAAAAATGATAAAAAAGCAGGAATCAAGGGGTGCCGTGAGAGTTACCACCCTTGACATCAAGGCTGCTTTTGACAGACTATGGTGTCATGAATTTTGAGCAAAACTGAAGTCAGTGGGACTAGGAAGGTTGTTGCGTGTGTGTGTGTGCATTGGGGGATGGGGGGCAGTGGTCCTGGATGCTGGGGAAAATATCCACTAGTTTGAATATTCTCCAGGAGAAATTAAGATATTTTTTGAGGCAAACAATCACTGTGCCAGGACTTCACTGCAGGAAGTCCTCAGAAAGCGTCGTTGACCGAACAATCTACAGCAGATTCATCCTTCCCTCCTCAATGCGCTCAGCAATGTGGTTTTTTGCTGATGATTGCACAATGTTCAGCACCATTATCCCTCCTCACAAAACGAAGTAGTCCTTGCCCATGTGGAGCATGGACCAGATAAGATTCAGGCTGTACTGATAAGTAGCAAGTAACATTTCCTCCATGAAATGAGCAAATCCACCAAGGGAAGAACCAACCATCTTCGAAGACATTCAATATCATAACCATCGCTGAATCCTCCACTATAAAAATCTTGTATGTTTCCATTAACCAGATGCAAAACCATTTAAATACTCTGACTGCAACCTGGTCATAGGCTGGGAACACTGTGGTGAGTAACTCACAACATGACGGCAGGAATTTCCAACATCTCAAGTTAGGAATGTAATGCAAAACTGTCCTCTTGCATGGATGAGTACAGCGCCAGCAATACCCATGAAGCTCAATATTACCCAGGATAAAGCAGCTCACTTGATTGGCACCCAATCCACTAATTTCAACATACACCATCTCCACCTACAGTGGCAGCAGTGTGGACCATTTACAAGGTAGACTGCAACAACATACCAATGTTTCTGCTCCACTCCTTTCCAAACACGTGACAACTAACACATCGTATGATAAGGGCACTGAGACTTGGGGACACCACAAACCGTAAGTTCCCCTCCAAGGCACAATCAATTCTGCAATACTTCCAATTGTCAATAGATTGCAGTTTCCTCAAGGTAAACATTGGGGCAACCGAAGCTACCGCCTTCAGCACGCACAATACACTCGTCATTAATTTAATTTACCACGCTCGCATTTCTCTCCGTCGGACCCGTCAATTTTCCAAAAGCATCTCCCCTCTTATCCCACTATGAGCTTTAGAAATTTATAATCCCTTATCATAAATATTTCCTACCTCAGTAAAATCAACGGCGTCCATTCACTCTTCAGAATTATCACAGTGCACTTGGCATACCAAGGCTTAATATTTCATTTAGCTCCTGCTCCAAACACAAGTTACAAAATCATTAAATTCCACTAAAAAAATATTGAAAATATCGCCCTCCCTCCAATTTCCACTAATGCAAACTGAAATACAGTCTGCATTGAAAAAAAGTGGAATTGGCCAAGAGACCCCTTGTTCATTTCAGTTACATTTGTGCCATGCTCTATAAGGCCGTTCCTAAGATCATTCGTTTCTCTGTCCGACTCTCCTCCTCTAACACCGTCATTAATGGTGATTTCTAACTAAGCATATATATTTTTTAATTCCCAGCAAGCATTGATTTCCAATCAAGTTTCTGAGATTTACTTTTGCGTGAAATGCTCTAGACAAATGCAAGTTGATGTTGTTCTTTTGTTTTCAGTTGCAGAGGGGCATTCACTAGAAATGCAGACACCTCACGTTAACCAACTCACATTCGTCACAGAAACCGTTCCTCATCCACAAAAACACTTAATCAATTAAGGCAACCGCTGTTCAGTAAACGCCTCTGTCCCCTGATCACATTCTACAAATTCATAACCCCTTCCACTAGAGACTGAAATACCCCCGTTACCTGTTTCAGTTTCCTGGCAGAGCACTCTACCCATCCACAAAATCTCTCACAAGCTCCCTGAAGTCCTTCCTAGAACCACCCCAAGCCCATTGGAACAGTTGCAAAAAACGGTGATGATCAAAGTATGTTTTTGCCGGCGGAAATCTGTTGCCAGGCAGGTTCTACCGGTCTCATTGTTGGATCAAATGCTTTTTGTGGTAAATATTAACACTTGGAATTTAATTTGCCGGTGACACAAAAATCAGCGGTGTATTTTGAAGTAAGGAGGATAGTTATGTACTTCAGAATTACATCAATATTTTGCATAAGTGGGCAGAAAAATGGCCAATGGAATTCAATCCAGAGAAGTATGAGGTAATGTTTATTTGCGAGGGCAAATGTAAGGAATACACAACCGTGAGGGTGTTGAGACGGGTAAACGATTTGAGAGACCTTGAGGTGCAGAAGGTGGTGTAAAGCATCATATGGAATGTTTCCCGTAATTTGGTGAAATATAGACTACAAAAACAGGGGTGTAATGCTGGAAATGTATATAACGCTGGTTAGGCCACAACTGGAGTGCAGATTACAGTTTGGGCCAGTTCAATGAAGGAAGGAAGTAGTTGCACTGGGAAGAGGCAGAGGAGCTTCACAAGAATGATGTGAAGGCTTCAAAATTGCATCTATGCTGAAAGATTAGATCGACTAAGGTTGTTTTCCTTCGAATAGACGAGGCTGGGAGATGGCGTCATTGAATTGTACAGAATGATGAGGGGTCTATATATTACAGACAGGAGAAAAATGTTTCCAGTAGCGCAGATGTCAAATGCCAGGGTGCACAGAATTTATCTGATTCGTAGAAGGATTAGCGAAGTTATTAGGGGAATATTTTTTCAATAATCGGGTGGCAGGTATTTGTAATTTGCTGCTCGATTGCTGGTTGAGGCAGAAACCCAGAAGCATTTTAAATGCTACCTGGACCTTAACCTGAATTGCTGTGACCTGAAAGTCTTTAGAGCATGTGGATGAAATGGCAGTTAGTTTTACCATCGGGCGCAGACACGATGGACTGAATGGTCGCTTTATGTGCTATAACTCCTCTATGGTTCTATGACAGAGGGCGTGCGTGAGACGGCGTTCCCATTTTCGCTCTGCCTTAGTAGTTCTCTAGGGGCTGGACTTCGCAAGATTGGAAGATGCTTTCGCAGGAAGCTTGACAACTTCTGCAGTGCTTCTTGTAGTTGCTACAAACAACTGCCTCTGTGCGGCGCTGCTGGAGCCAGTGAATGCTGAATGGGCGGAAGGGCTGCCAGTCAAGCAGGCTGCTTATTGCTGGAGGCGTTTCGCTTCTTGAGATTTTTGGAGCTGCACTCATCCTTGAAAGCCGAGAGTATTGAATCACAACCCTGACTTGCGCATTTTGGTCGGTGGTTTGAATTCTCCACTATATTGCCAGCCGGCGACCTGCTCTGGTACCTGCACATGTTCTACGGCATATGCAATTAAGTTCCTGGTCAATCATGAGCCCTCAACTACTGACAACCTTCCTCCGCAGAATGACAATCAATCCTCTGAAACCATGTCCTTGTCCAGAACTTCTCATTACACCTTAAAACATTCCCAGATTTTCTAAGCAATTTACCATTTTGTCCTTTCTTCCCCCTACCTTCTTCATTCTTCCCACCGGATCAATCGGTTGCAAACCCCTTGGCACTGTTCCCTACCCCATGCCCCCTTTCCAACTGTTATTCCTTTGCCACACGCTGAACAATGTTCTCATATCTTTAAATCATTCCCACCATTGAAAACAAACCTATGCCCAAGAACGCATGTTTCATGATCTCCTTCTTCATCCTCAAAAACTCTTCCTCAGCTCTCCAAGGCTTCTTCAAACCCAAGTCTTTTTTTCCAGTTCCTTTGACGTGAGAGATCAGAGTGCTGACACTCTGGTACAACTGCTTGGTAGTGCAGAATGCTAAGAATTTCTAATAAGAGAGACTTACTCTCGGAGCGTTTCATCTTGCACTCATCACAGTTCTCAAGAAAGTGTTAATATCAGGGGGAACAGCATACTTATATTGTATGAGAAAAGAGTGCTGTTTGTTTTGTAAGCTGCCTGTGTTCAGCTAATGGTGACTGACAATCAACTGCCAGCATTGTTTGGAATTCAAACAAAGCAGTCCATTCTAATTGGCTAAGGTATTGCCCTGTGGACTGTAAAGGCCAATGGATGCCAGTGAATTAGCTGCACTGAAATTGTCTTCTTTCAGCAATACTCAAATTAAATCAGATTAATGAAATGTGTTTGAAATAGTTTTACTCCACTTTCTTCTCGTTATGTGAAAAACAGACTAATTTCTAGAGGGAAGTTTCATAGCAACATACAGTAGAGCTCTCCGTTCTTCACATGGGCATAAGCACCTGAGAGAGTGGTCGAAGAGATGGTCCTCGACCACAGCTCATAACACTAACTTTATTTCACCAGTTCAGAAAAAGCAAATGTAATTTTTCCCCTGCAGTCCCTGAGCACTAAAGCGAATTTTATAGTCTAGCAGTGGGCCAAACTACTCAAATAGAGAGATACAATAGCTCCGAATTGCCCTGGAATTTATAAGTTTAGACATGTTTAAGGCATATTTTTGTTAGCTCACAACACCCAATATCCCCTCTTCAATCTCAGATATCCACTGAGTTATGAGGTGATAAGCATGGAGAAATTGTATGTCCCTTCGCTCGTTTATACGAACCCCTTAGTTGAACCTAATGATTATCGAACAAAATGAAATATGCTATAAGTGAAAAAAAGACTGACACTGGCAGCACGAGGATGGGCAAAAGAATACCTAAGGCGGCAGGATGACGAAACTGCCTCCTTGCAGAATGCATGGGATGACTCAGCAGCACAAATGGCAAGACCAACAGCAGAGATTTCCTTATAATCTATCGAGTTCTTAGAATAAGGTTGCTGATGTAGGAGCAGAAATGTGCCATATCTAATGTCGGACTGTTTGCTGACTTTATAGTCACACACATTGGGAGTGTCTCTGCGCTTGGCTGATGTCATGTGACAAGCATATTCTTTTTTGTTACTTCCTAATTTCCATGAATCTTGCCCACAACCAAGAGCAATCCACCATTCTGCCTCAATACATTTAGTAAAAGCACCTTGCCTCTCTTGCAAAGAAGCAGTCACGAATGAGCACAGCGCCATTCTCATTCCGAATGGCGGAAGCAGCGAGCAAAAGACAGAGAATCGCAACTCATCCAGCACCTGATAATATCTAAGCTCCGCAGCCTTGCCACATCAATTCGAGAAAGTGGGTAAAAAGTTCCATACTATACTGCAGGAGGGGGCTCCACAAATACCCACATCCCCTTTATTGGGGAAGCCCAGCAGTTTAATGCAAACGCCAAACCAGAAACATTTGCAACCACGATCAGCCAAGAGCACCGACTGGATAATCCAACTCGGCATCCAGCTTTGGTCCCCAGTATCGCAAATGCCAATCTTCAGTTAATTCGATGAATTCCACGTGATATCAAGAATTTGCGGGTGGCAATGAATATTGTAAAGTCCATAGGCTCTGACAGCATTGTGGCAATAGTACTGAAGACTTGTGCATCAGAATGCCTCTAGTCAAGCTGTTCCAGCACAGCGACAACACCAGCATGCCCCCGCAAAGTGGAAATTTGCCCAGGTATATCCCAATGAAAAGAAAAAGGGCAAATCCAACCCTGCCTATAACTGCCCCATCAGTCCCCTCTCGCCAATCAGTACATGATTGAAGTGATCGTCCACAGTGCAGACAAGCTGCAGTAGCCTGCTCCTTGATGCTCTGTTTCTGTTCTGTCAGGGCCACTCGGCTACTAACCTCATTTCAGACTTCATCCAACGTGGGCCAAAGTTCAGCAGAGTGAATCTAAGTCCTTTGCTGAGCATTGTACGTTTAGCATCGGAGAGGGGAAGGTCAGGGGGTATGGTGAATACATGGCTGGGTCTAGGATTTTAAGGCGGGCTGGGGACAGAGGGACAGGCAGGGGTGGAGGGTCCACAGCTACCTCGACTACAGCTCCTCACACCCCGCTTCCTGTAGGGAATCAATTCCATTCTCTCAGTTCCTTCGCCTCCGTCGCAACTGTTCTGATGATGCCACTTTCAAAAACAGTTCTTCTGGAATGTTTTCCTTTTTCCTTAACCGAGGTTTTCCACCCACGATGGTTGACAGGGCCCTTAGCCTTGTCTGGCCAATCTCCCACGCATCCACCATCACACCTTCCTCTCCTTCCCAGAAAAATTATAGGGTACCCCTTGTCCTCACTTATCACCCAACCAGCCTCCACATTCAAAGGATCACCTCCGCCAATTCCACCAACTCCAGCATGATGCCATCACCAAACACATCTTCCCTTCACCACCTGGTGGCATTCTACAGGGATCGTTCCCTCCGGGATACCCTGGTCCACTCTTCAATCACCCCCTCCACCTCAACCCCCTCCCATTGCAACCTCCCATGCAACAGCAGAAGTTGCAACAACTTCCCCTTTACTTCCCCTTTCCTCACCGTTCAAGGACGCAAACACTCCTTTCAAATGAAGCAGCATTTCATTTGCACTTCCCGTAATTTAGTGTACTGCATTCGTTGCTCCCAGTGCAGTATCCTCTACATTGGAGAGACCAAATGCAGACTGGGTGACCGCTTTGCAGAACACCTTCGGTCTGTCTGCAAGAATTACCCAGACCTCCCTGTCGCTTGCCATTTCAACACTCCACCATGGTCTGATGCCCATATGTCCGTCCTTGGCCTGCTGCTTTGTTCCAGTGAAGCTCAACGCAAACTGGAGGAACAGCACCTCATCTTCTGACCAGGCAATTACAGCCTTCTGGACTGAATATTGAGTCGAACAATTTTAGATCCTGAACTCTCTCTTCCACCCACACCCCCTTTCCGATCTGCCCCCTATTTTTTCCAATAATTTATATAGATTTTTCTTTTCCTACCTATTTCCATTATTTCTAAAAATATTTCCATCCATTGTTTTAACTCTACCTTTTAGCTTTTTTCGATTCCTTCCCCCCACCCCACCCCTACTAGGGCTATCTGTACCTTGCTTATCCTGCTTTCTACCCTTACTTAGCACATTCTTTAGATAATATCAGCACGTTCAACACCTCTTTGTCCTTTTGTCTATGAAATCTTTTGGCTATCTCTACCTATCACTGGCTCTCTATCCACCTCTACTTGTCCCATCCACCGCCCCCCCCCCCCCACCACCCCCACCCCCCACCTTAAACCGGCTTATATTTCACCTTTCTTCTAGTTTTACTTAGTTCTGTGGAAGAGTCATACGGACTCAAAACATTAACTGTATTCCTCTCCACAGATGCTGCCAGACCTGCTGAGTTCTTCCAGGTAATTCTGTTTTTATTCTAAGCATCCACAGTTTTTTGCTTTAATCATCCGATAATGTTTTCTCACTTTTCATAGCTTTGCATGGTAGGTTTTTTTTCCCGCAATTTTAGCTCATTTTAAGAATGATGTAATTGTCATACTTAACCTGACTGTCATCCACATTTCCCAAAGCAAGTAAACTTCATGGAAAATGGCTAGCAGAACGGCAGTAATAATTTGTAAGTTATTGAAATAATCAAGGCGAACTTGCAAATTGAACTAATCAAGTCGGTAACAGCTATCTAGCTTATTAACTATTTCGTCTAGATGAATTTCAGAAGCAGAGCACATTGCAAACATATACAATAGGAACACAGAAAATGGGATAAGGAGTAAGCGGTTAGTGCTGCAATTCAATCCCGCGATATCTGATACAATATCTCACCTTCAGTTTCCCCCATTTTCCATGATCCTTAATCACCTTGGTATCCAAACATCTATCACTCTCTCTAGAATATACTGAACAACTCTCAAGAATATACTGAATAACATCACCAAAATGAATCTCCTCGTTTTACTTCGAAATGTGTGTCCTTTATTATGAGGCTCCATATTCGAGATTCCACAGTGAACAGTTACACATAACTGTCCAGATCACCACTGGAAGATGAAATGTAATAATGTTGGAGATTGCTGAGAGGAGGAGACCGATTTGAAGCAAAATTTTGAAACAAATACAAACTTCCCTCTGAATTTTCAGCAAAATCTAAGATAGTGAGGAATTGCAGATGAATCTAAGCACACAGAGGGTGGCGTATTTGCAAATTGGATAGTTTCGAGCTTCTTGAGTATAATCAACAGTCATTCAGGCAAGAGGAGAATACTCCATGAAAGTCCTGGCTTTCGCCTTGCAGATGTTGGACAAGCATTTGTGAGAGTGAAGGTGAGTTACTCTGAGCAGAATTGCAAGACTCTGATCTCCTCATGCCGCCACTGCAGTAATATATCAGCTAAAATTCAGTTTTTGTTCAATGGCATTCCCCAGTGTGTTATAATTCGGCATCCTGAGATGATAATGTATTGAATATCAAGGGGAGATACTGGATTTTTCCTTCTGCAGATTTTCATTTCCTAGTAATTGTGGGCGGCAATTGCTGCCTCACTCTTATCAAAACAAGCCTGAACGTTATCCACGTTTTGCTGCATATAGAAATAGACTTCATGCTCTCATCAGGACCTGGAAAAGTGTATTAATTTTCTTTCCAATCTCCACTCCTCCATCATTTTCAAATGGTCCATCTCTGACACTTCCGTTCCTTTCCTTGACCTCTCTGTCACAATTTCTGGTGATAGACTGACCACCAATATCCATTACAAGCCTACCGACTCCCACAGCTACCTTGAATACAGCTCCTCATGCTCCGCTTCCTGTAAGGACTCCATGCCATTCTCTCAGTAACTTCGCCTCCGTTGCATCTGTTCTGATGACGCTACCTTCAAAAACAGTTCCTCTGACATGTCCTCCTTCTTACTTAACCAAGGTTTTCCACCTATGGTGGTTGACAGGGCCCTCACCCGTGTCCGGCCCAATTCCTGTGCATCCACCCTCATGCCTTCTCCTCCCTCGCAGAAACATGATAAGGTCCCCCTTGTCCTCACTTACCACCCCACAAGCCTCCGCATTCAAAGGATCATCTTCTGCCATTTCCACCAACTCCAGCATGATGCCATCACCAAACACATCTTCCCTTCACCCCCCACGGCGGCATTCCATAGGGATCCTTCCCTCTGGGACACCCTGGTCCACTCCTCCATCAACCCCTAATCCTCAACCCCCACCTATGGCACCACCCCATGCATACGAAAAGGATACAACACCTGCCCCTTCACTGCCTCTCTCCTCACTGTCCGAGGGCCCAAACACTCCTTTCAAGTGAAGCAGCATTTCACTTGCGTTTCCCCCAACTTAGTCTACTGCATTCGTTGCTCACAATGCGGTCTCCTCTACATTTGCAAGACCAAACGCAGACTGGGCAACTGCTTTGCAGAACACCTTTGGTCTGCCCGCAAGAATGACCTAGACTTCCCTGTCGCTTGCCATTTTAACACACCACCCTGCTCTTTTGCCCACATGTCTGTCTTTGGCTTGCTGCATTGTTCCAGTGAAGCTCAACACAAACAGGAGGAGCAGCACCTCATCTCCTGACTAGGCACTTTATGGCCATCCAGACTGAATATTGAATTCAACAACTTTAGATCTCCCACCTCCATGCCCACCCTCTTTCCATTTCTTACCCCTCCCTTTGGCTTTTTCCAATATTTATATACATTTTTCTTTTCCCAACTATTTCCATTATTTTGAAATCTATACCTTTTAGTCCCATTTCACCCCACCCCCACTAGAGCTGTACCTTGCATGTCCTGACATCCATTCTTAATTAGCAGATTATTTTAGGTAATATCACCACCTTCAACACCTCTTTGTTCCTTTGTCTGTGACATCTTTTGATTATCTGCTCCTATCACTGCTTGCTTGCCGCTATAACCACCCCTCCCTCATTTCTCTCTTCTCACCCAGCACCCCCCACCCCCCCCCCCCCACCTTAAACCAGCTTACATTTCACCCCTCTCCTATTTTTACTCAGTTCTGTTGAAGGGTCATGAGGACTCGAAATGTCAACTTTGTTCTTCTCCGCCGATGTTGCCGGACCTGCTGAGTTTTTCCAGGTAATTCTGTTTTTGTTTTAGATATAGATTGCATTGGCATCTAGGGAGTCACGAACAATTGTGAACATTGTTCAAACATCAGTGAATGTCCTCAGTTCTGACCATGTGGTCAAGGGAATGTGTCAGCTGGAGCATCTGAAGATAGTTGGGCCCAGGACAGAACACTGAGGAAAATGTGCAGTGCGGTCCTGTGACTAAACTGATTGTCCTCCATTAACAATAAACTTACTTTGTGTTAGCTGTGGCACGAATCAGAGGGAATTTTTCTCCTCCTTATCCCATTTGCTCCAGTTTTATTAGGGATCCTTGATTGTTTGTTCTCGCAAATATTGCCTTGAAATGCAACTGGGATTTTGAGTTCAGTTTTTCGGTCCAGGTTTGGACCAAGTCTGAAATGATCACACAATCACACAATGACACAGTGCAGAAGTGGCAATTGAGTCTGCAACAACACGTGAGAAATAACTGACCTAGCTGCCTAACCCATTTACGAGCAATTGGCCAATAGCCTTGAATGTTATGACGTGCCAACTGCTCTTCCAGGTACTTTTAAAAGGATGTGAGGCAACCCGCCTCCACCAGCCTCCCAGGCTGTGCATTCCAGACTGTCACCACCGTCTGGGTAAAAGGAAAAAATTTCCTCACATCCCTCCTAAACTGCCTGCCCCTCACCTTGACCTTACATCCCCTTGTGATTGACCTTTCTGTGAAGGGGAAAAGCTGCTCCCTATCCACCATGTCCATGCCGCACTTTACCTTGTACACCTCGATCAGGCTGCCCATCTATGTTCTCAGCTCCAATGAAAACAATCCAAATCTATCCAAACTCTCTTCATAACTTAAATGTTTCATTTCATTTCAGGCAACATCTTGGTGAATGTCCTCTGCACCCCCTCCAGTGCAATCACATGATTCCCATAATGTGGCAACCAGAACTTCCACACAATGCACCAGCTGTGGTCTCACCAAGGTTCTATACAAGTCCAACATGACCTCCCTAATTTTGAAATCTATGCCTCGATTGATTAAGGCAAGTGTCCCATATGCCTTTTTCATGACCTCACTAACATGCCCCTCCACCTTCATAGATCTATGCCACATCTGCCAAAGTCCCTTTGTTCCTCAGAACTTCGCAGTGTCATGCCATTCATTGATTGCTTTCTTGTCAACTTAGTTCTTTCATGGTGTATAACCTCACACTTTTCAGGGATAAGTTCCATCTGCCACTTATCTGCCCTTTTAATCATCCCACCTGGATCTTCCTGTAGCCCAAGACATTCAAACTTACTGTTAACCACCAGGCCCATCTTTGCATCTTTCGCAAAATTACTAATCCTACCGCCCATGTATTCATCTATGCCATTTATATAAATGACAAATAATAGGGGACCCAGCACAGATTCCTGTGGTATGCCACTGGATACTGGCTTCCAGTCACTAAAGCATCCTTCTGTCATCGTCCTCTGTCTCAGCCAATTTTGAAACCACCTTATCAAATTACCTTGTATCCCATTATAAATTTGCCTTATTTATAAGTCTCCCATGTGGGACCTTGTCAAAGGCTTTACTGAAAACCATATAAGCTACATCAATTACACCACCTTCATCTACACACCCGGTCACATCAATTTGTTAGGCATGACCTCTCTCTGACAAAGCCGTGCTGATTATCCCTGATCAAGACTTGGTTCTCCAAGTGGAGATAGATACTCTCCTTCAGAATTTTCTCTAATAGTTTAACTACCACTGACGTGAAACTCACTGGCCTCTACTTCCCTGACTTAACTCTGCAACACTTCTTAAATAGTGGAAGCGCATTTGCTGTTCTCCAGTCCTCTGGCACTTCCATCGTGGTCACAGAGTTATTTAAAAGGCGGGTCAGAGCCCCTGCAATCTCCTTCCTTGCCTCCCTCAGCAGTCTGGGACAGAAATCACCCGGACCTGGAGATTTTCCACTTTTAAGCCTGAAAACACCTCCAATACCTTGTCACTCCCTATATCAATTTGCTTAAGAACCTCACAGTCTCTCTCCCCGAGTTCGATACCTTCCTCCTCATTCTCTTGGGAGAAGACGGATGTGATGTATTCATTAAACACTTTACTGATGTCCCATGGCTGCACACACAGATTGCCCTACTTTTCCCTTAGTAGTCCCTTATGGGCCCTACTCTTTCCCTAGTTATTCTCTTGCCATTGATATATTTATAGAATAGCTTGGGACTTTCCCTACTTTTACCACCCACAGTTTTCTCAAAACCCCTCTTTGCTCTCCTAATTGGTTTGATAAGCTCCACCCTGCACTTTCTGTACTCCACTAATGCCTCCATCATTTGCTTCCCATCTACCTGCTAAAAATCTTTCTTTCGTATCTCATCGTATCCTGAATATCTCTGGTCATCGAGGGTTATTGGGGCTTGTTACTCCTTAATCTCACCCAAAAGGGAACATGTTGAGCCTGTACGCTCCCCATTTGTTTTATGAATGCCCCCCACTGATCCTCTGTAGATTTTACCACAAGCAGCTGTTCCCAGCAGACCTTGGACGGATCCTGCCCTATTTTGCTGAATTCCACTCTCCCGCAATCCAAAACAATTTTTTTTTTTGCAAACCTGCCTATTTCTTTTTCCATAACAAGCTTACATTGTAGCATGTTTTGGTCGCTATCACTAAAATGACGATGGTGAATGAGGAAATAGCAGAGAGGTTGACTAATTATTTTGTGGAAGACACACGTTGCATACCAGAAATATTGGGTAACATAGGCATAAACAGGGAGAAAAGTAGGGTAACTTATGTAAGCAAAGAAAAGGCATTGGGGAAACTCACAACACAAAATTGCAAAACAACCCAGGGCCTGATGAAAAACACGCTAGCCTTCAAAAAAGAGATTTTTGCAGAAATCATGGATGCATTGGCTAAGATTTTACATGGTTGTCTAGATTCTGGTAAAGACCCATAGAACTGGAAATTGCAAATATAACAATTACACAGGTAGGGCGAGATAAAGGGAGTCACCAACAAGGTATCAAATGGGGTATCATCCAGCAGCTGTGAGGTTATTCGTTTGCTGTTCAGAATAGAAAATCATACGTGTTTAAAGCTTGAAACATGACACTGTTGAGGGCCAGAGAGATGACTGCGCTCATACTAAAATACAAAAAGTAAGCATGCAGGTTCTGTAAGCAAAATGAAAGCAAATTGCATATGGTCTCTCTTGCAAGGTGATGGGTGCACAAGAATAAAAATGTGTTATTGCAATTATATGGGACTTTGATGAAACCACAGCCTTTGCACTTCATGTCTCCATATTTAAGTAAAGATCTAATTCTATTTGAGGCACTACTGCCAAGTTTCACATGCTTGCCCCCTGGGATAAACGGCTCGTCTTATGATGAGAGACTGAGGAAATTGGGTCTATATTCTTTGCAGGGTTGAATAATGAGAAGTGACCTCAAGGAAACGTTCAAGCTTATGAATGGGTTTGAAGGGTTGATCCTAAATGACTTTTCTCCTGGTCTCAGAAATCTAAAATGCCGGACCCATATTCATTATTAGGGACCGATCATTTATGACTGAGATGAGGAAATATTTTGTCACTTAAAGGATTCTTGTTCATTGGAGTTGTCTGCCCCACAGCAGTCTGCATATTCCATCTAGGTTGAAATATGAACTGCTTTCACCTCCCAGGGAAACAAGGAATATGAAAGTCTCCTGGTAAAGTGGTGTCGAAGCCCAAGATCAGACATAATCATTTTGAATGGCAGAGCAGACTCGACGTACTACATAACTCATTCCTGTTACTATTTATTTTGTTATTAAATTCTGTTTTATATTATTCATTTGCATTCTAAACTGGATTTTCTAATAAGTGGTATTGACATTAGCAGACTGTTATGTACTGTATTGTGAAACCATATTTTTTCTTTCAAAAAATGCACAAATACTGTTCGCACTTCTGATTTATGATATGATTAATGTTAGTTTTAGACAAGGAACGGAATCACTAAAAATGGAATTTCCTGTTTTGTGACTAAACTAGGTGGCTAAAGTTTAACTTCAACTCCAGTAGATACCCAATTTTCTTGTAGGTTTTATGTTCCCTTGTTTCAACTCAGATTTTAAAATGTAGCTTTTAGGATAAATAAAAATGTATCCTCAGGCTTTCCACATGTATGCCACATAGAGTCAATGATTTGAGTGAAGGAAATATCAACGTTAAATCTATATTTCTGTTGTGTACAACTTCATTTTTTTACAATCCTTAATCATTTCATAACTCCCCCATGTTTAGCCAACATTGTGAACATTGTTGCTTATTCCCAGGGAAGGTGTGATCTCTCCAACAGCATGGAGGCCATATCCGTGCCAGAATGTGCCTGCTATTTGATGTGATCCAATGTGAAACGAATGAAACTTATTTCCGAGATTTATTGCTGGACTGCAGTCCCATCTGCAGCATGAATTAATTCCTAATTTTTGCCTCTATTGAATGTTCTGCCTGGTTAACTGTCGTCTTCAGCTTTGATCGATTTCCGTCGTTTTGCTGCCAAAAACTACGAGTGCAATATTGCACAGAAAAAAATGTGCATCAGTTATGGTAGCAATGATATGGAGACTAAGCTTTTTCCGAAAAATATCCCGGTGTGATAACTGACAACGTTTCGTGGCCCTGCGTTCTTAAATCAAGCTCCTATTCTATGCGTGTATGGGTTACACACTTTTGGGTTGACTGAGTTTTAATGCCATTATTCCGTTTGTCTTGATTATGATATTCAATGCTATGACTATCAGGAATATTCTACTGACTAAATGCAGCAAAAGAGTCCTCTGAATTCTGAGAAGAGATCCAAAAATAGAAACCCAAAGAAAATAGATCATTTAACTGCTTCTCACATCCAGCTCTTTCCTATTGCGGATGGTTTCTTTCATTCATTGTGCCTGTGTACAAATTACAGAAGTTCAATTCTTGCACACAGAATATAGTAGTATTTTAATTATCATAGAACAGACTGGTGACAAGCTCCTGCACTAATGCCATTATTAATACAGTGTCCCAGACAAAATTCCGATACAGGAATGTGAGCACAAGGAGCGGATCTAATCAGTGCATCATGATTCATAGTAACTGAGTCACAATTGAAAGCTGAATGTATGAGAGAAATAACGAGCCAAACCTTCATGGAATTATGTTGTAGACTATAATATTGGATCAATTTCGCGTTGACTATGAATGTATCAATATTAATAAACCGTAGTTTTAAATCACAGGGTTGCGTTCATCTGCATGGTTATTAAGAAAAAAAGCGCCAGCTTCTGAAAACGTAGATGGGATTTGGTAATTTTCCTTCAGTGCTTAATACGTTAGTAGTTTCTGAAGAACAGGATTACAGTTTAGTGTTTGGCTGCAATATTCATGCAAATATAATGTTTCGGTCGTGAAGCAATTGGTTCGCATTGACTGATTTAGCGCTTTGCATCGTTCAATCCTCAAATGGTCAATTTGGAGGCAATTCACAGTCATGCCATTCATGTCAACTTCACTGTCCATATATTTCGCAGGCGGCCAATGAGGAGGTTATGGTCAATCAATTAAGGGCTCTATTAAATAGCATGTTGCATGATTTATAAGGTAACCCGTAAGCGGCAGCAGCAAGTTTAATAACGGAATATGTTGTAATAGGAGGATATTTTGCCCTCCGTTGATATTGAAAAAAAATTCAACATTTCCAATTCAATATCGGAATAAAGCGACATCGGTATTTACATAGGCAGATATTTGAATGTGGCAGAACATGAACAAGGCGGTTAAGAATGTATAGTGAATCTTAGAAGAATAAAATGTTAAAGAGAGAATCAACAGATAGAAATTAAAAGTGGGGTGTGTAAGGATAAATATTTTCAAATGCTACACAGTCGGAAAGCATGAAAATACAGGTTTCAGCTAATAGCCACATTCTAATGGGCATCTTCTTCAATTATTTTTCAGAACATTAAATTATAGTGAGTCGAGTGTTGGTATATACTTGAAAAAATGCTTAAACATATATTTTTCATTACCGTTCTTTATAACACCCTGTCTCGCTATATGTCCTGTTGTGCATGCTCCAAATGTACCTCTGTCCATATTTCTTTACCGTTGTCTCCCTATCTATGTCTCTTAATTCTCTACCTTTCACGATCTCTATTTCCCTTTCCCTAGCCTTAACACCATATAGTTTTTCTTTGTGCCATTGTCTTTTTTTATCTCTCATTTCCTCTACTCCCTTTCTTCTCTCCCTCCTTCCGTTTTATCCAATCCCTTTCTCATCCATTCTCCTTATTTCCAATTCTATTTTCAACTTTTTACCCCAGCACTCTCGTGTTTTCTGATTCAATCTATCTTACTACCTTTCTTTCGTTTTGCTTTCTCTGATACAATATCCCACTTATCGTACTATTTGGTTATTTATCGTATTTTTTTCATAAAGTAAGTTTATCTCTATATCAAATCCATCCACCTCGTCCAAAGTCTGAGAGTGCAAAAACGACTATGCACAAACTGAATTTGCCACTTGACTCTGCGTTTTCCTTCCAGCCCAATATAGCCATAAAAATGAAGATCACTTACTTCCACATCCGTTTCATCACATGGGTGCGTGATTGTCTAGGTACACCTGTGCTGAAAAGTTCATCCATGGTTTTGTTGCCTAGGAATTGATGATTCCAATGCTCTCTTGGTTGGTGTGCTGTATACCACGGTTCATTCAATTGGTCAAATCCTGAACCTTATGTCTTTGTCCTGAATTGTACAAAGCACCATTCAACCATGACCTCTATGCTAGTCGCTGTAAATTGTCTTCCGTTAGCACAAATGCACTGAGTTATAATAATAATACTAACAATACATTATTATTAATAATAATATTATTATTGTTATCATCACCATGGTTATAGTAAGAATAAAATTAGATGTATAAGCTTGAATCCCAAATGCAAAATGATATTCAACTCCTATATCTTCTCCATAACCCTGTGAGATCCTTGTTCCACAAATTCTGGGTCCTTCAACATTCTAATTGATGCAGTCCATCCTTGGCCGGTGTACTTTCAGTTTCCTAGCTCCTAAGCTTTGAAATTTAGTCTGTGCACCAGTCTGTCTTTCTGTCCCCTGCATTGCACTCCTCCTTATGGCCACTCAACAAATGTTGCATATTTTAAAACGGAATGTGTCATCCTTCCCAATATCTTTGAATGGCACTCTGGCAACATTTGTCTCCTTATGCTGCTATAAATGGCTTTACATGTTTCACTGCATTAAATTCAGTCCATAAGTACATATTATTCTATTATTTCACACTATCCTCTCCTTTCCTTTCAGCGTTAACCTATTTGTAATCATATATTTTGTAATCATACACTTTTCCCACGTGTAACAGTCCCAACACGTGGATTGAACAATGAAGAGAGGTTGGTGGTAGACCACTGTAGAGTAATTCCTGGCAGATCTATCAACAAGCACGTTAAGGAAAGATGGCCATTTGACTGTTCGATTCTATAGGTGAATTTGATCGCGGGATGCAACCCATTAACAGATACAACGAAATTATTGCTTACAGCTGCGGATAGAAATATAGCAAACATCTCACCCACATATCAGAGATATTCAAGGTGTAGGAGGTTGGATATCATTCCATTGACTACTGTATTTTTCTCATGGATGCCAACAAAGATGTTTGTGATAGCTGGGCCTTATATCGCACAAACTCATGAAAGGGCCCAAGACCATAATTTTCGGACCTTAAAAGTGTCCTTTCTACCTATTACTACCCTTGAAGGGCAAGTTCCTCAAAAAAATCAGCAACAGATGAAGTTGGTTGTTTCACACTGCTGCAATGCAGTGGCATTAGGACTGATAGTCGCCAGTAACAGAATGCTACTATTAAGCCAACAATGCATTCTGCCTAACACACAAGTGAATAATACAGTGCATGCATTTCAGTGCCATTGTGATTTAGGCCGCACGCCCCAAAGACTGGAGGATCTCACGGAACAGGAATTTGTTCCTTCATACTCTGGCCAGTTGTGTCAAGACTTTGAACAACTCCTTCAATCTGCTATCACCTTCTCTTCGCGATGCTGAACCTACGCTGGTTATGCATGTAACTACTGTCAGTAAGCTCTGGAAAATGTCTCGTACATATTTCCACATACTCTATGAAACCTTCACATACTTTCTAAAATGTGGTTCCCAGGATTATCCACAGTCCTCCAACCGAGACTCGTGCAGTATTTTGCAAATTCTCGTCAGAGCTTCCTTCCTTCTATATTCCAGAAATACATAATGTCCGTGTGCCTGTCGCACTTCATCCATTTTCTCAGTCTACCTTGCTAGCTTCACTGTTGTTAAAGCATGTATCATTTTTTCTATGTTTCTGCACCTAAGTTTGAACTGTTCATTTCGTTTTAGCTTGTTTCTCCTAGTTTTACAACGTAAAATCATCTTATTTGACATATATTGATGCCCATCTCTTCCGGCTTCACTGGATACAATAACTGCAGCAACGTCCCAAACGTGCAACTTCAGTTGTAACTCTGGTATCCTTACAGAGAAATCTCTCCATTAAAAAAGCTCAAATGTCAATAAACCAGAAAGTGTTTCTGGATCTGGCGCTGGGAATTGAAACAGACATTCGGCTTGTGTTACAGAAGGAGACAATCTAGCCAATGATTGCCACAAAAAAGACACCTGCGCATTATCTCTCTATCAGTGTCAAAGGTGCCTTTTGTAGGGAAGAGCAGCCCCGCTTTGCTGGTATTGCAGAAGTCGGCAAAAGTCAAACGGCCTCACCGTTTTCTCATCAATGACGCCATGGAGGAAGCAGGTCAGGACAATTACGCCTGCATTACAGAATGTCGGGTGAGGAGCAATAGTTGGGGCACGACTGAAGAGCGCAATAATTGTGTTTGTATCATTGGTTTAGGGAGCAGTCACATTTGCCCCGCGTATACGTAGAATCAAGTAATTGGCCGGATAAATTGTCAACATAATAGTCACCTCAGGAGCCTGCGAGGGAGGACAGAATGACCCCTCTGTCCCTCCATTATAGATAACGGGATAGTTCAGGACAGCTCCTCAACGTACATACAGCATCAGACCCGAACATCAATCCCTGCATCACTGATTCAGGAGGGAGCACGCCTGACCTGTTCCTGTATAAGAAACCCAGGGAGTCCGCACGCCGGTAGCACTGTGATCGTATAATAGACATAGGGTAAGATCAGAATGACCCGACTCTGCATGACAGATATTGAGAGAGGGCAAAGTGATCCTCCAGTGTTGCAGTATATGATACGGAACATAAGAACCAAGTATCAGGTGAGGGAAAGAAAATATGCATACGATGAAGGGTAGAGGTATGTTTATGCATAAACATGTTTTAAGGAAGTGTGCCTCAGTGCTTCATTTTCTGTGTAATTCACTCGGGATCGTGCTTTAGCTTTAGGGTATTGTTCCATGCATTTCTTCTGATCTTTATCCACTGACCTGAGATCACAGGTTCCTGCTGTTGATAAGTATAAAATGATTCCGGATAAGTTCGGGAAGCCGTACAAGTTTCTTGGTCAATAACATTACATAGTGACAGAGAGTTAAAGAGGAATTTCCCCAGGTTCCTGTGCCTGATCGTTATCCAATGTAGCTGGATTGGCATAATGGGATCAGTGTTGGACTACGTTCCTGGCCTTTATCTAGCGACTAGTACACTAAACTCAATTAAATTGAATTACTACTGTCTGAGCACAGAGATGACTAAATTGGACTAGGAAAAGTAGATTGATAGACAATGCAGATGAAAAGACATGACCGGCCTACATGGGAATGTTCCATATCTCAACAAAGATACATTCCACTGAGAAATTCGGACTCTGTGAAGAAGGATGCATCATCAGCGGCCAAGGAAGTTAAGGACGGCATCATCTTGAAAGCAAATCTGTGCAATGTTGCTTCAATTAGCAGTTGACTACAGATAGAGGGAACGAATGAAGAACTTCAAAGAGTGACTGGAAAAAGGAAGACAAAATAAGACAGCAAACTAACATGAATTATAGTGAGAAAGCAGCAAAACTTTCAATTTGTATTTGAAAAAGTTAAAACAAAAATATCGAACTTTACGCTTGATGCGTTTCAGTATCAAACAGTGGGATCGATATTGAGAAACCAGGAAACGACAGCAATTTTGAACAATTATTTTGTATCTGTCTTCCCAGTAGAAGAGGCAAAAATGCATATGAAGAAATTTACAATATCAAAAGTCAAAATGCGGTACGGGTGGCGGGGCGTGGAATAAATTAATCACTATCGCTGGAGAGAAAAAAAAATAGGATAATTAGTGATCCTAAGTGCTGACATGGATGGTGGGCCTCATGGGCTGCATCGTCACGTTTTATAAGAAGAATACAGAGATAATGGATGCATTTGTTTTAATTTGCCAAATTGCACTCGATTCTGTAGAACGCAGTTGTTGCTGCTTGTTGCGGAATGATATCTACGCCTCTGTGCTGATAATAGTGGTTAAGTGACTTAGTGGGGAGGGGGATCTGGCAAGGAAAGCAGCCCACGTGTGACTGGGTAGCAATGGAGGTTGGGGGCTGGGGAATCCATGAGGCCATGGAGCAGGTAAAATGAGGCGAACAGTTAGAAAAAAAAGAAAGCAAGAAAGTAAACATAAAATAAAGCAAGAAAGCAAGAAGGAAAGGAAGAAAGAGAGAAAAAAATTCAAGTGCACTGCCGAAGCATTTTCGACATCATTGCATATTCATTAATATACAAAGTTTTTTTTTATAAATTTTGCAATGATTTGCGAATGGTCTTGGCTGTTGTGTGCATTGGTGTAATACAGTCGATCTTTGAGAAACAGAACATATATTTCCCTATCTCCGAATACCCTCATAGGATTAAAGTAATAAAACAATGGATCAATTTACTTAAAAAATGCATAGTAAAGTCAAATGGTAGATGGTGGCTCTCATGAAACATTTTTTTATTGGAAATGATTGCTGTAGAAGTGAAGTTTTAGAAGTGGTTTGCATCTACAAAGTCAAGGGTGTCTGGTATTTTTGTTTGTCAAAACCCCCGGGGCGCGGTACAAATAATAAGATATCCCAGATGAAATTTTCACTGAAGCGGCTAACTCATCTGTTTGCCCATTGACTGTAACTAATGTCAATTACTCTGCGCACTTGTGATTTCTTTCTAATATAAAGGGGGAATGTATCATTGGGCTTTTGGTATATGCCAATTATACGAGTAGGCAGCAGCACCTCTCTCAGAAAATGGAGCGGTCATTAATTGTTCAGGTATCAGTCATATTCTATCCTGTTCAGTGTCCCTGGCAAGTCACAATGAAAATTTCAGAAAACAAACTTTCTATTTTTGAAATGTATTCTAGTTTAATGTAGGAATATTCTTCTACCAGTTGGCTTAGGTGTCGCTGGCGCCTGTAAAAGAAAAATGTAAATCAACTTTCCCAAGTTCCAGCAGCATTACATCATAATTTGCATACATATGGATTTCTTTATTGAATCCCGCAAATTACAACTGCGAACAATTATGCTACATAGTTATCAATTTTTGCCTACCGTCTCCAGGCTCTTGGCAGGAGTGACATAAGTGTGCATCATAGTTTCTTTACAGCGCTGCGATCACCATTGTTTCCTGTTGAGGCTGTTCTGGTGATCTAACGGAGGCAAATATTAGTCTGCCGACGAGCCCGATTTTTAGGAGAAAACAAAAGAGCTCCGCTAAGCCTCCAGGTTTCAGGTCTGTTGGTTACTGAGCTCCAACGGAGGCAATGGGTTTCCTCTTAGAGTTCAGGGTGTTGCTAATAAAATAGAGAGAATTCCTACCCAATTGCTTTCTTAATTTTTTCCCCTTACCAGCAGACTTGGATCAGCAGGACTGCTGGAGAGACTGTGTTATGATGTTATACGCTCCCACCAAACAAACGTCATGTCCCTTGCTGTTTGAAAAATAATTATATCTACCGAGGGAATGACAAAGAGTCTGCAAAGACCGTGAAGCCTCATCGCCATCAAAGCCTTTGTCCTGTGCCTGTCAATTGTTTGAGACAGGCCGCCTGGCACATCCCTGGGCAGTTTTAAAGAGGCAGAGCAGTGGTACACCTAAAGCATCGTCGCAGGGAGGGGCTCAATCAAAGAGTAAGACAATCATTTGTATTGGCGATAACATTCACTTTCTCAAATTGCAAGAAACTATCTTAGTGCGGTTGAAATTCTTATTTGTGCTTCCAAACCAACGCCCGTGCGAGTTATTTAGCCCCAGTAAGGAAAATTAAATTGAACACCGTAAAGTGCGCATGATTGGCTGTCCAATCGATCGCTCCCCGTCCAAATTACAATTGAAGATGAAGCCCTGCTCCATTGTGAATCCACTTTTAGAATTATGACCTCTTCTACTCGACTGATTGAAATAACTGTGCACACACTTAGGAAGGCAAGGTAATCCTCGTGGCTTTCTTCTGTTTGTTGACTGTCTGTCAACATACACTGTGAAGCGTACCTCCCACAGAATTATACAGTATATTGTCGTATCATTCATGGTTGTAATAATCGCATTACATTTGTGTGGATCGTGCATAAAGTCACGGATGTTATTTGTGGCAACTGTCTATTCTGTGTGTGTGTGAGAGAGGGTGGGGGGGAGTGGGGGAGAGATAAGAGAGCGAGAATGAGTTTCAGTGAAGCGATACCCCGTCCTACCGTGTGATTATTTTTAGGGGTCTGGTACACCACCCCCATAAGCGACCTATTGGCTTTCTCATTCTTCATCTCTGCCCAAACTGGTTCAGGACAATTTTATCCCTGAACTAATGTTGCCCCACTCTATTGTGTTAATATATGACAATATGTAGATTGAATAAAGTCCAAAAAAATACCTCGATACAGAACAAAACTCTTTGAGTGAATGTGCTCCACTCCGGTATTATTAACTGAAAGAACAGGCACATTTTAATGGAAGCAGGAGAAATAAAACATATTTGGTCTTCATTATAATCATTCGTCCATCCATCTACCTGTCCAACAATACATCACGTAAAATTATATATATGTTTTTTTTTTAATTAAGAGGGAGCTAGTGGCCATGAAGAAAAGCAATTATTTACCAGTTCTGGAGCACCATCCCACTTACCATCGTTCAGGCACAGTTTGTTTTGACAACAGCTCCCACGTTTAACCTCACTGGCCAGGCTGCAAAACATTGTGAACTTGTCAAAGAACAAGCTCCCCTTGAAGACGGGACATGCGCCAGGGTGAAACCCATTTAAGGCTGCCTGGCAGGGCCGTAAGTTGGCTGTATGCAAAAAATTTACCATAGCCAATATTTGCGCCTAATAGTTGGCTGGGTCAAGCCCGTATTGCAGAACAGTGAGGCTAATAGGGTTGCACATGGGAGAATTAACGTTACAAGGTGGAGAACAGTGGACTTTAAAAAGCACATTGAACCGATTCTACTGTTATCTTTGGTATCGGGTCTAAACTGCTTCAAGTGACGCTGTATTCTCTTAAAGATCTATTTGGGGTTTGCTCAAGACCACATGTTCAAAATGTGTTTAGATTTACACAATCGCTTTAGGTCGGTGCAAATACGAAATAGACTGAAATGATCATGGGTCTGTGAGGTCATAACTGTCTGTAGAATTCATCAAGGAGACACAAGGATAATTCTGTAATCACTGAGATATTTCCGCTGCCAGATTCGTCCGTATTCCACAGTTGTTTCCGATCTAACTGAAAGCCTTCTTCTTCGTCGGAGACCGGCCGCCGGTTCCATTGAGTGAAATGGATAATATACTTGCCTCTGAATTAGAAGGTCGTGGATTCACGCCTCATTCCAGGTACAGAAGGCAATAGTCGAGCCTGACGCACACTGCGTAGCTGAGCGAGTGCTGCACTGTCAGAGGTGACGTCCTTCAAATGAGTTGTTAAATAAGGGCGGAAACCGCCTTCTCACGTGAATATGTGATCACATGAAAGAAAATAAAATCGACGAGGAGCAGGGAGCTAAATGTAGTGCGCTAAATTTCATTTATCCCTCAAAAATACGCCGGAGCAATAAAGTATCTGATCGCTGTTACCTTTGCTGTGTAAACGGTATCTTTAACCCTTCTTGCATTATGTCGATGACAATTAAAAAATACACTTCATCGACAGTAAAAGTATTCTGATATATTGTGAAAGCCTCAATACGGATGCAAGTGGGTCATTTTCCGGGATTCCTCATCCCATATAATCCACAATGCAAATCGGGGATTTGTTTCCTGACATTTCAGACTGCGGTGCATGAAATAGCCCATGTTTCTGCACTGTTCCCGAATGAACATTAGTGAACCAGTTTTTTTTTTAACAACAATCGACGAATGTTTAATTGTCATCATTACTCATACGAGCTTTCAATTCCATGTTTTATTTAAATTTAATTTAAATTCCAGCAGCTGTCGCGGCTGGGTTTCAACAAATGCCTTAAGCATTTGGCCCAATCTCGAAATTACTGCGGTGTCATTATCAGTAAGCCAGGATCTCCTCCAGTTGACCATTTTGTTCAATGAATTTGCTTTGTGGAAAATAAAGAAAACAAAGATTTCGACTTCACTTGAAAAACAATTTAGGAAATGTCAGTTCAACAAGAGAAATGTAGAATAATTGCAAAAGCCGACTTAACATGATTGAAGAATTTAATAGAACGGTCCCACCAGTGACTCATTTATTTCCTTGTTTCTTATCTATACGGAAAGTGGATCTGTATCCCGATAATCCCAGAGAAGATCACTTTTTCACTACTGTACTGAACTTGTTATTTATTAATAGAGTTTTCGCAACTCACCCCTATTCTTCCGAAATGTTAAACTTTTCAGTCCCTGGGCTGGTCACCTTTCAGATACATCCCTGCATCGGCTAACATAATAAAAACAGAATTACCTGGAAAAACTCAGCAGGTCTGGCAGCATCGGCGGAGAAGAAAAGAGTTGGCGTTTCGAGTCCTCATGACCCTTCAACAGAACTGAGTGAATCCAAGAAAGGGGTGAAATTTAAGCTGGTTTAAGGTGTGTGTGTGTGTGTGTGTGGGGTGGGGGGGGGGTGGTGGTGGGTTGGGTGGGGGGAGAGAAGTGGGAGGGGTTGGTGTGATTGTAAAGACAAACAAGCAGTGATAGAAGCAGATCATCAAAAGATGTCACAGACAACAGGACAATATATTGAGTTCAACAACTTTAGGTCTTGAGCTCCCTCCTCCATCCCCACCCCCTTTCTGTTTCTTCCTCATTCCTTTTGTTTTTTTTTTCCAATAAATTATATAGATTTTTCTTTTCTCACCTACTTCCATTATTTTTAAATATTTTTAAATCTTTTATGCTACCCCCATCCCAACTAGAGCTATACCTTGAGTCTCTACCATCCATTCTTAATTAGCACATTCGTTTAGATAATATCACCAACTTTAACACCTATGTGTTCTTTTGTTCTGTTGTCTGTGACATCTTTTGATGATCTGCTTCTATCACTGCTTGTTTGTCTCTACAACCAAACCAACCCCTCCACTTCTCTCCCCCCCCACCCCCCAAACAACACCCCCCCCTCCCCCAACACACCAGCTTATATTTCACACCTTCCTTGGATTCATTCGTTCTGTTGAAGGGTCATGAGGGCTCGAAACGTCAACTCTTTTCTTCTCCGCCGATGCTGCCAGACCTGCTGAGTTTTTCTAGGTAATTCTGTTTTTGTTTTGGATTTCCAGCATCCGCAATTTTTTTGTTTTTATTGGCTAACATAATACCCATTTATTTCTATCGGTGCTATCACGTCTTTCATCATAGTACGAATTATGCATGCACTCAGATAATCAGGCTTAAAACTAACACTTTACTCCTATGTCTCCTAGCCTGGGTTATTCTGGACTTAATTACTCACTCCAAGAGTTAAAACAATATACACTCAACGAGAAATTAATTTTACATGTGTGACATTGTAAAAACACCTTTTCAAGCGCCTGTACCCACCCTTTTCTCCGATTATTTGCTCACTGCCTATGTATTGTTCGCACTCAGTCTCTCGGTCGCCTGCATTACCATTTTTTTAGACTTCAGCCTTAAGCTTTTCTTCACCAGTCTTTGTGTATTACCCTCTGAACTTTTGTTTCAATCAACGATTCAATTTTTGTCTCTCAGGTTGCCTCCCTTTCTCCGTAACTTTGTTTCTCGTTAACTCTTTGCTTTGTCTGTCTCTCCATCTGTTTTCGTGTCACGCCCTCTAACTCTCGCTTTCTACAGTTATGGGTGTTTTGTTCTCTGATACCAAACTCGTGAGGGCGATGGGCGAGATTGGCAGTGATGGGTCATTTCGTGTGTGCAGCACAAATTTCTTTTTGATCTATGTTTCAGGGCGAGACGGGTCAGTTTCGTGGTGAAGTATAAATTTCAGTTGCTCGATCGCTTAGGACGAGAGGCCACATTGGGCAATCATTTATTTTCCGGTTTGGGACAATTTGTGTTTCATGGGTTACGTTGCAGTGAGAATCAATTTGGCGAGACGGGAACGATTGATTTGATGTGATATTTTGTGGTGTAAAGGGTCCGGTAGGAGTGATGGTCCTGTTCAACAATTATGGATCGGCTGGGAGAGTGGTGTACTTATTCTTCAACTTTAACATTGAGACACGAAGATTAGTTGCATTGAGAGTTAAGTTTGGATGAATGGTATGGTCGTGTAGGAAGGTCAGTTATTGGATGAGGGTTAGTTTAAGGGCAGGAACAAATGGGTTGATGGGACATGCAGGTAGGTAAGTTTTAAAATGCTGTTCATTTTGTGCAGAACACATCAGTTAGTTAGGGATGGGACAATTTTGGAGCAACAAACCGATGTGAGGATACTGGGATAAATTGAGATGAACCATTTTCGGAAAATGTATCAGTTTAAGTTTGATCGGTCAGTTTAAATCTAAGGGTCAATTTAGTGTAATGTATAATTTGGAGCCAAAGGGGCTTTTTTGATAGTGGTCGATTTCAAAAGGGAGCTCTGTTTGGAGTAAATGGTATGTTTTGAGTGAGTGATTAGTTTGGGATTATTGGTCGATCTGACATGCCGCACAACGTGGGAGCAATGGAAGAAATTTGGCTTAATGTGTCCATTTGTGGTTAGCTAATCCACTCAGAGGAATGGTCCATTTTGCGTTACTGGCATAGTTTATGGCCATTTCTAAGATTTGAGGGTTGTGTTACTTGATGGGTGACTTTTTGGTGTACTAGGAAAGGTCAGATAATCGTGGAATATCTGTTTGTGTGGAGAGTGGAGACTGGAGTAAAGGGCAGATTTTGATCAGTTTTATGTGCAGACCTAATGAACTAAGGCATTCAGTTTTAGTGAGGTGTAGGTTGTGTACTGAGAACTGATATTGCGAAGAAGCAAATTGGAGTCATGTGTCTATTTGTGTTTAAAGTTGACTTTTGCAATGATGAGCAATATTGCAAACGGTGGATCCCGTTTGGGGTGATGTGTGGTTGACCCGATTAGAATTATGCCTTAATTTGAGGGTTATGCGTAACCTTTATGCTGATGGCTCATTTATTTTTATCTATGAGACTACGTTTGAATGAGTGCAAAGAATGGTAATTACGAGCTCACTTGATGCTGTGCATCAGATTGGGAGTGAAATAAAAGGTTGAGGATGGTGAGTCAGGTTTTAGGCGATGAGTCAATATTTGGAAGTGATTGGTCAGCTGAATATCAGTTTAGATTTAACATTTTGATTCAGCAAATGGGTTGTTGTTCAGTGTGCAATTGATGTGTCAACGTAAGTGTGATGTATCAGATTGCAATGAAGGATCAATGATTCAGAAGACCATACATCCGATAAGTCAGCCTGAGCTTCTGAGTGTTTTGAAAGGCCTAATGTGTCATGCTTTGATCTCATGAATCAGCTGAGTGATGATGGCTAATTATAGTTAAATTTGGACATGATGTGAAAGTTTGCAGGGAAGAGTCGCTTTGGCATGACAGGGATAAGTGCTTAAATTAGGGGCAAAGTCATTTCAAAATGAGGGGTCAGTTTGAAGTAATATGTCTGATTGTGAAGATCAGTATGGGTGGAGGAATCATTTTAAGGCTCTTGAGTCATTTCTTGGCAATGGAGAAATATGTGGCTGTCTGTTTGGTTCTGACTGAAGATTTTGTCCGTGAAGTGTAAAAACATAGGGACAGATTATATGTTTCAATAATATCACTTCTTGTTATTGCAAAATTCAAACTGTAAAGGCCCAAGCTCTTCAACCTTTCTTCATAATATAAATTCTTCATCCCAGGATTGAGTCGACTGAGCCTGCTCTGAAATCTTTCAGACACAACGGTACCCTCTTTCAAATAAAGAGACGAAAAATGCACATATGACTCTGAGTTTGATCTCAGTACTCCCTTGCACAGCTGCAGGTAAACCTCCTCACTTATATTTCCCATTTCCTTTAAATAACCTTCAAAGTTCCATCTGCCTTCCTACTCAGTTGCAGGATAATGTGATTCAAGCTCCTTCTGCACCATGGTGCCCTTCAATCTCTCTTCTTTGGAGTAATTTATATGGCTTTCTATTCTTCCTGTCAAAAAGTGGACAGTTTAATTTTTCCCACATAAAACTCTACTTGCCAATTTCTTATCCACCCACTTAAAATGTCTATATCCCCGCATAAATGATTTACTCCTCCTGATAATTTAATTTCCTATCTATT
Source organism: Carcharodon carcharias (assembly GCF_017639515.1). NCBI lineage: Eukaryota > Metazoa > Chordata > Chondrichthyes > Lamniformes > Lamnidae > Carcharodon > Carcharodon carcharias. The sequence goes on from NC_054485.1 coordinate 67,296,695, forward strand.
TTGGTGTCATTGCAAAATTTAGCACCTGCTTAGCATTCGTTCCCTTCATTCGTGCCATTGAGATAAACTGTGAACAGTTGATGCTCGAGCAGTGAGCTTTGTGGCACTCCACTGATAACAACTTTTCCATCCAAAAATGGTCTCTTTAACCCTAATCTCTGCTTCATGTTAGTAAAACAATCCTTAATCCATGGTAATGTGTTTTCCTTCCCCTCACCTCTTACACTATTAACTGTCATTTTTTTGTAGTGACATTTGATGCAGCATCTTGTAACAAACCTTTTTGAAATTCAAGGAAAAATATCTAGTCCTTCTACTTTATGCACCTTGGATGCTACTCCCTCAGAGAACTCTGTTAAATTAGCTACATAAGGTTTGCCTTCCAAACAAAACATGTATAATCTATCTGATCACATTATGGTTTCCGAAAAGTCTTGCCAAAACGTCCTTAATTAAACATTCTGGAAATTACGCTCTGTCAGATTTCACACTAACAATGTATTGTTTCGCGACATTTGCCTCCTTCATTTTTGGAAAATGTGTACAACATTGTCCAGTTTCCAATCCGTTGGAATGCTTTCATAATGTAAGGACATGTGGACAGTTATAAACAATGTCTCTACGACCTCTTCAGCCATTAGTTTTAGGATCAGAGACTGCAACCCACTTGTTCCAGGGGACTTCCAAAAGTTTTATGTGTAATTGGTTTCCCAACACTGTTTCCTTGAAGGTGATTGTTTCAAGTTCCGTCCTGTCTTTCATTCCTTAATTTCCAAGTATATTTGGCACATTTTCGAAGTCTTCTACAGTAAAGACAGAAGCAAAACACCCGTTCATTTCTTCCACCATTCCCTCCTACTCTATTATTAATTCCCCAGACTCATACTATGGAGGGTCAATACTTATCTTAGTTATTTCTCTGTAATAATAAAATTGCCAAAAGTCGTACTATATTTTTATTTATTTATTCTTAGTTAGCTTTCACTCATACTTTTCCCCCTCCTTCTTTCCCTTCGCTCTTTACTTGTTCTTAAATTCTGCCCAGTAATCACCATGAAAGTGTCACTGATATTTCAATTTGATATTATTATTACATTCCATATTGAACCACGGATTATGCATATTTCTCAAAGATTCTTTCTTTCTCACTAGGATATATCATCCCTGTAATTATTAAATGCTTGCTTAACTATTTGCCATTGCATCTCTACTGTCACAACTTTTAACTTTGATCCCCAATTAGCTTCAGCCAAAGCTGCCATCATAACTTTTATTTAGGCTTAAACCATTAGACTTAGACCCATATTTCTCGCCTTCAATCTGAATGTGTTTTTTCTTCATTTTATTTTTGCTGTTCCATGCAAACTCTTTTACGATGAGCTAATTGATTCCAGGTATAGAATAGCCTGTTCAAAGTTGCTTCTATGACGTACTGCCATAAGAATTTGTCCAGACTACACTCTGTGGAACCATATATCAGGTTACATTCGTCAAATGGTCTGCTGAATCTACACTTCTGTTAAAGTCACCAATACGTCAATTTTGGGATGCCTTGCAGAATACATCAAGTTGCAGTTGAAGAAAATGAACTGATAAACGTCCAAGGTCTGGATGAGGTTTCATCTTACAATTATAATTCAGCTTCAGATGAGAGGTCAACGAGATATCAATTTGGGATGTAATATAACATTGAGATTGACTGGCCAATTTGGACTGGTGAACCCCTTTCGGGTGAATTATCTGGATGGAGGAATCAATTCAGGATGGGGATGATTTTCGGTTGACAATTTGTACATCGGTAAGGGGACAAGTGGTGGGACAGGTCAAATTGGTTTCATTGTTTAGTCCTCCTTGATTACTCAATTCGTTTTAGCTCTATTTTCGGAGTAGTTTTTTGGTGATTGATCAGGTTGCAGTTAATAGGGCTAGTTTTTTATATACAATATTAGAAATAGCTGGAAAAATTCTCCGTGTCTGACAGGATCTGCGGAGAGGAATATACTTAATGTTTCGAGTCCGTATGACTCTTCATCAGAACTGAGGAAATATAAAAATGATGTGAAATATAAGCTGGTTGAGGGGAGTGGGACAGGTAGATCTGCATAGAGGGTCAGTGATAGATGGAAAAAAGGAGAGATAGCAAAAGGCAAAGAGACAAAGGGGTGTTTCAATATATATATATGTTTCCCGTTTGGGATGAAGTCACACTTAATTGCTCAAGAATCAGTTTGTGGACAAATGCATTTGTGTGATCCATCAAGTTAGCGAATTGGCGTCTATTTCGGTAGATGGATAAATTTGGTGGCAAAGGCCAAATTCCTGGTTAAGTGTTTAGTTCAGGGAGAGAGATCCCTTTGGAGTGGAGCACTCGAATCGGCAGGATGAGTCGGCTTGAGGCGATAGAAAATGCTGTGGTTAAATATATTTTTCAGAGTCCGATCAACTATGTTGTGATTGGTCAGGTAGAGTGACTTGTCGCTTAGTGCTCTTTGGCCTATTGGGATTGGATGACCTGTTTGCTGCTGACAGGGCAGTGGGTCCAAATGCATCATTTGTAGTGATGGGTAAGACTGGAGTAAAAATATAGTTTAAATGTGTGTTGTTAGGTTGCCTGAGGTGCGTATTTGGATTCAGTGCTAGCTTCTGGTAAGGGGGACTATTTTGCCATCGGGGGTTACAGCGAAAGTTCACAAGCCTCACTCCTGGGATGGCAGGATTGTCGTACGAGGAGAGATTGGGCCGACTGGACCTGCATTCATTAAGGTTTGGAAGAATGACAGCAGATCTCCTTGAAACATATATAATGCTGACAGGGATGATCAGATTGGGTGCAGGGGTGATTGGGCTGGGGAACCTAGAACAGGGAGTCACGGTCTCAGGATATGGGACAGGCAATTTATGGAATCAGGGGCAACAGGTGAATGGTTATAAAAGCAAAATACTGTGGATGCTGGAAATCTGAAGAAAAAACAAAAAATGCTGGAAAAACTCAGCAGCTCTAAGAGCAACGTGGAGAGAAAAAAAAGTTAACGTTTCGACTGCACATGCCTCTTCTTCAGAGCTAAAGAGAAGTAAAAACGTGAGGAAATCCATACTGTTTAAGGGGGTGGAGCAGGTGACGCTGTTTAGAGGGCCGGAGATAGATGGGGGCAAAGGAGAAATAGCCAGAGATGTCATGAAGAAAATGACAAAGGGGTGTTAATGGCAGTGGTACTGGCGAACGGAGGTGCTGATGGTGGCATTAAGGTCAGAAGGCAGAATGTGATAATAGCTGACAAACACAGGATAAGCACTCTGTAAATTACAAGATGAATAAGTGACACATGGCCCTTGTGGTGGTGGGATGTGGCGAGGGGCCATTGGTGAGAGAAAAGATTGCAAATAGGATAAAAGGTGGGTATAAAACAATGAATACAAATGAAAATAAATACAAATAAAAACAAGTAGGCGAACAAAAAATTAAAAACAAAAAAAAAATTTAAAATAAAATGAATTTGAAAAAAGTGGATAAAAACGCGGTGAGGATGGAGGAGGGAATTCATGGTGTGAAGTTATTGAACTCAATGTTAAGTCTGGAAGGTTGCAAAGTGTCTAATCGGAAGTTGAGGTGCTGTTCATCCAGTTTGCGTAGGTCTTCAACGGTAACATTGCTGTAGGCCAAGGGCGGACATGTGCGCATCACAGCAGGATGATGTGTTGAAATGACAAGCGACAGGAAGGTCTTAGTCAAAAACAAAAACAGAATTACCTGGAAAAACTCAGCAGGTCTGGCAGCATCGGCGGAGAAGAAAAGAGTTGACGTTTCGAGTCCTCATAACCCTTCGACAGAACTGTCGAAGGATCATGAGGACTCGAAACGTCAACTCTTTTCTTCTCCGCCGATGCTGCCAGACCTGCTGAGTTTTTCCAGGTAATTCCGTTTTTGTTTTTGTTTTGGATTTCCAGCATCCGCAGTCTTTTTGTTTTTATAGGAAGGTCTTAGTAATGCTTGCAGACAGATCGAAGGTCTTAAATCACCCAGTCTGCGTTTGGTCTCTCCAATGAATTGGAGGCCGCATTGGGAATAGTGAATTCAGTAGACCAAACTGAAGGAGTTGCAAATGAAGCATTGCTTCATCAAAAATGAATGTTTGGGCCCTTGGAGGGTGAGGAGGGAGGGGGTAAAGGGCCAGGTGCTGCACCTCCTGCAATTGCAGCGGAAGGTGTCTGGGATCGGTGACGAGGTTTCGGGGGTGATGGAGGAGTGGGCCAGGGTGCCCCAGACCGAACGGTCCCTACGAAATGCCGACAGCGGTGTTGAAGAGACGTTTTGTGGCGACATCACTGTTATTATGCTTCGAAGGCAGCAGAATGTGCTTTACTGAAACAAACAGATAAAAAGAAAGTGGAACAGAAAATAAACAGACCTGGAAGGGAATCAAGTGAAAAGACATTCGTCACTGCTGAAGTAAAATGTGAGCCGGGTGCCAGTTTTCGTTCATGGACAAACAAAGGCTTATGTCAAAAGAAGCATCAAAAGAGGTGAACTTGCCCATGGCACACAAGTCCCTGAAATTCTCACATGTGTTGGATGTGAGGGGCTCCCAGGGGTGAAACTGTCGGGAGCGAAACGGGGGTTTAGAGTTTTATATTTCAGAAAAGCCCTGGGCAATGGGTCTTGGGACGCCAGTGAGTTCTTTTTCAGTTTCCCAGTCCGGCTCATGTCTGTCGCAGATGCGCCCAAGTGTATTCTCTCCGTGGATGGAATTAAAATATGGGACCAGAGCACCTGGTTCTGGCGGGAAAAGGAGGCTAAAGTAACATGTGATGACCATACGCTTTTATGAAATTTGGTTCCATTTGTTTTCTCTTGTCTTAAATTTTCTTTTTGTTCACTGTATGGGGAGTTCAGGAGAGACGCCCGATAATTGTATTGACCCAACTGAGAAATGTAGAGCCTATTGGAAATCCAATGAAGAGGAAATGCAAATTCACATCGCTCTTATAATAAAATTACATCTTATATTGTTGTATGCACTTGCGTGCACTCCATGAACCTAGCAGTCAAATTATCATTAGAGCGTTTCATGCAGCTAATGCTACTAACTATTATAGCTTCCCTTTATAAGCAATAACTGTTCAGCTGTCTTCAAAGCATTCAAGAGTTTAACAGCGACATTTATAGTTATACTGTCTGTTCCAATGCGATGTCTATTGCACCTTTTTTACGAATGTCCCATGTTAGCAAGCCCATTCGCCAGCTCCTTTCTGAATTTCTTCTGCGTCAGTCCATAAGAGTTTGTACAACAACTGAGAAGCTGTAGCATGAACCCAACTTGCTGGACGACATAAATCGGGTCATTGTACTATTTGTCTATATAGAAAAAATCATGACTGGCCAGTTAATTGAATGCACGACATGCACAATCCACAAAAGCGTGAAATTGGCAGAACAGCTAAAAAGCAAAATCATTGATTTTCTCCGATTCTTCATCTCTGGGTCATGGTGATTTACATTGTTGTTTCGGAGTCGCGTGCGGGCTCTATTTGCCAGAATAGTATATCTGATATTAATGGCATTCAACAACAAAATTGCAAAGATTGGTAATAGAGGCGTTACGAAGCTGTCGGTTCACTCGAATGCCTTCCACAAGGGGGAGGTGAGATAATCATCATCCACAAAACAATGACATGAAAGGCTGTCAATTATAAAGGAATTTAACTTATAAATTAAAATGGAATGCTCCTCACACAGCTCACTGCAAAAACAGTGGGGATAACTATTTTTGCTTTATTCTCAGTACAAATTGTCGATTGCAGCTTTTGACTGCAAATCACTACAAATCGGTCAAATGTGAACTAACAGTAAACCAGACAGAACGGTCTACAACTACAATATATGCAACGAGATGTATCTTGCACACTGGAATCAGAAGCAAGAAACTACCTGGTAAGCACATGCCATTAATCCGGTGCAGTGTCACATGGACGATGACGACCTTTAGATCCGCCGCTGCCATGACCACCAGGTAATAAGTGATACTTTCCTCGAGACAAGATCACAATTTCCACCGTTAACTGTAGGAAACACGAAACAGGAGACTTACTCAAAAAATCTTTCAGCTATACATCTAAAGTAGATTGAGATAGCATGCAAATATTGCTTCATACTTACGAATTAGATGTAATCGTTACTATGAAGAAGTGTATTGAGGACCATGGAAATTCGGTGGAAATGTGGGATATGAATTTACGAGAAAAATTAGATACAAATAAATTATTGACACCCTGACTCCCTGACCTCGGCCAATGATTTCAGGCGGTAACCACCCCCCGGCAGTAATCCCTAACACTGGTCGATGTGAGGTCCTAGCGCCTGAATGAATTCTCAAATAAATTAAAAATGACTGAGCGAATGAATGAAATAAATACACAAACAACCAAACAAAATAAACTAATAAATAAGTAACTGAATGGATGAATAAACAAACAAACAATCACCAAAAATGCATATCCTCCCTTGTTCCACTTTTTGATTAATTATCTTTCGATTTGTGTGTTGATATTGTGAGATGGAGCAATTGGGGAATACCGATTCAGGCGACGGAGGAATGGAGGTTGTCATCGAGAAAGTCCTTTTAACGTTCTCCACTGTGTCTTTTCACAGTTGTTCCCACTTGTATCTATAAGCTGATGGGCAGAATTCGAGAACTTAACTAGTCTTTTGACCTGGGCTACTTCAGCTGGGTCTGTTGAACGTAGAACCTTACTTGAAATTCTAATGAATAAATATTGACGCTGTCTTCACATGGCAGGATGAAGGAAGTTTGCAATTCCAGATAAGTGAAGGAGTTGTTTGGATTTCAAAGTGATGTTAGGATGTATATATTTAGGCAGTGCAAGACCAAGCAGTGTTTTTTTTATTTTTCCTTCCAAGGGTTACTAGCAATATTGGCAACATGCAAACACGTATTTTCCTAGAAGGCAGATGCTAACCAGGCCATGGAGAAAGACAAGGATACTGTCATTAACAGGGTTCAAAATTGTCAGGGAGGAAGTGTTGAATAGACTCTTTGTACTTAAAGATGAAAAGTCACCAGGACCAGATGAAACGCATCCAACGATATTGAAGGAAGTGAGAGTAAAAGTTGAGGGGCATTGGCCGTAATATTTCAGTCTTTCCTAGACTCTGCGGTGATGCCAGAGGACTGGGGTATAGCAAACAATACACACTTGTTCAAAAAAGTTTGTAATGATATGCCCAGCAATTACAGTTTAACCTCAGTGGTGTCAAGATACTGGAAATAAAATTGGGATATAGTTAGTTGTCACAAGGAAAGTTATGGGTTGATAAGGAAGAGTCACCATGGATTTCTAAAGAGGAAATCTCGTTTAACTAACTTGCTGGAGTTTTTTGAGGATATAACAGGAAATTTCGATAAAGTTAATCCTGTCAATGCGGTGGACATGAACATTGGAAAATCATTTGACTGAATGCCATGCAACCAACATGTGAAAAATATTATTCCAAATGGAGTAAAAAGGACAGTAGCAATGTGGATACAAAAGTGGCTGAAAAATATGAAACGGAGAATAAGGATTAATAGATAACATTTGGGCTGGAGTTTGGTTTGTAGTGGAGTTCCACAGGGGTCGGTTTTTGTACTCTTGCTTTCCCTCATAAATACTAACCATGTAGATCTTGGTGTGCAGTGGATAGCTCAACGTTTGTGGATGATGCGAAGCCTGGGAATGTTGTGCCCGCGAGGATTGCGGTGTGGACCTTCAGGAGGACATAGACACGTTGGTGGAGTGGGCAGGTAGGTGGCAGATGAAGTGCAATGCAGAGAACCGTGGGTTGATGCGTTTTGGCAGGATGAACATGGGCAATCTATAAGAAATGAGGGGTGAAATTTTGAAGTAGGTGCATGAGCAGAAAAATATTCGTGTATGTGTGCATAGATCATTTGAGCTGGCAGGGCAGGTGTAGAGAGCCTTTAATAAAGCATATAATTTATAAAGCATATAATAAAGCATATAATAAAGCATATAATCCTTTATTAATAGGAACATAAAGTACTAGAACAAGGAGGTAATGCTGAACTTATATAACACATTCGTTAGACCTCAGCTGGACTATTGTGTACAGTTCTGGGCACCATGTTTTAGGAAGGATTGGAGAGAGTGAAGAAGAATGGTTCCAAGGATGAGAAACCTCAGCTAAGAGGATATACTGGAAAAATTGGGCCTGTTCTCTTTGGAGGTAGAAGGCTGAGAGGAGGTTAGATAAAGATGTGCAAAATCATGAGGGGGCTGTACAGAGTCGAAAATGCAGAAGTTATTCCCGCTCGTTTTACAGGACCAAGAACGGGAGCGCAGGGGTTTAAAGTGACTTTAAAAAGAAGCAAGTGTGACACGAGAAAAAAAAAAACGTTTTTCACAAAACGAGAGGTTCGGGTCCGGAATGCAGAGCCTAGAAGTGTGTTGGAGTAAGGCCAATTCAGGCATTCAACAGGACATCAGATGATCATTTGAATATAAACAATGTTTAAGGGTGCGGGGAAAACTAAGGGCAATGCCACTAGCTCTCTTTAAGAGCGGGTGTAGATATGATGCTGTTAAAGTTCTGTGATTCTGCGATGTAAGTTTTTATATTATGGGAAATAGTGCATTTCCAAATACATATGGAGCAACAGAAATTACAGATTAAAGGTAGAGAAGCATATAAAGGAGAATACAAGTCTATGTCGGGGGGCCATGTACGATCTCACAAGAATATGTGAAACAACCGTCGAGAAGCCTCCAGCATTTGTGAATACGTTTGCTGTGTCCAGTAACTAAAGTTGGAGACAAGTCTTTGCAATTCCATTGCCAAGTTCATACTGTAGCAACGTCCTATCTTCCTTTTAAAATTTAAAATCTATTTTGGGCTGCTGCTTTCAAGGGGATGTGCGATTTCGTGCCAGGTTATTTAAGAATTTTAAAATTTGTTATAATGTTAAGTAATGAGGATTCTATGTATTTGCTTCAAATGCCAATAAATGTTTAGGTTTTTTTGTGTGAATCTCATTCCTTATAACTTAAGTGCACAAATCTTCTAGTAATAATAAGTAGTAAGAAGATCTTTCTTCGATAAAGTCACTGATGTCTTCTCTCGTTATAACTTTTACGGCAAATGAATACTTTGTGAACACAATGAATCATAAAGTATTGCAGAAAGCGGTCTGTCTAGGCCTTAAATATTTCAAGAATGGAGAATACACAATCCTCTTTGGTACATAATTCCAAATCTTCATAACGCTTTGAATGAAATGCAAGGGATATAATTTGGTCCTAGCTGTTGAGGCTAAAGCAGAAGTTTTATGTTGGCAGCTTGCTCTCAACCCAGTTTGAGATTGAGTGTGGTATAAGATAATGTTAGTCATCGGCAGGGATCTTAAGGGATGAGGATTTGTTACCTCCTTTTCCGTTATACTGGCAAAGAGAAATGTCTGCCCCAGCTCTTTTGCACATTTATGTAACTGTTTATAAAATGTGCAGGTTCATCACCAAACACGTGTTTCACTTAACCCTTCGATGACGTTCCATTGAAGTCATCTTTTTGAAGCACTGGCTATTGCTGCTTGATGCAAAATATGTGGCAAGTTCTGTTAGACTCAGTTCCAAAAGGGGGAAGTCATACCCCGCTGGGCTATCGCCGAACGATTGCCATTCACGGACAATAAACCATGATAGCTGACCCACAGATTTCCTTCCTTCACTTTGGTGTCACAGCGTGAGAGAAGCAGAGTCTTGTCAAATTTACTTCACGGGCAGAATCAGGGTCTTGCTATTTTTATTATTTGTTTGTTTTTAGCCAAAACAACGAAAAGATCTATGACACGACGGCAGCATAAAATTGTGGATCAGCAATACATCTCAATCCACACAGGTTATTGAAGTGGGTTATGTGCATTTCCATGTGTAATATGCAAAACTGTTTCAAAGGTTATATTCACCAATGAACAGGGTCAACAACACGTGTGTTGTTCGTACCCTGTTCTTGTAAAAGCAACAGAGCATTCTATTGCTACGCACTTGAGCTGTTGCTGCAATTAATCGCCATGATCAAAGTTATTGATATTGACGACAAAGCAAATGCAAATGGAAAGACCGGGGTTGCAATAATTTAGAGACTGGACTGTTACCTCGCTGTCCTGGGATTTAGTCGGCCCCATAATAAAGACTGTTTGGTAATGTTTCTGGTTTGTGATTGGTTCTATTAAGCATGTTTGAATACACACTATATGAAATCATGCTCCGGTGTGCCGTTGCCAATTTGTTTCGGCCAATCGTTATGAAGATTATAAAGCCCCAGGGTTATCAATGTGTCTTTAACACCCTCACTATCACATGAATTGATTTTACCCAAAATGTATTTGTTGTCTGCATATCTATAACCCACTCCCGCCACTGTTTTATTTGCTATTTCGTACCTTCACACAACTTGAATCAGCTTTTAGATTCGCCAAATCAAGATCATTGCTCACTATTGTACTGATATTTCCCTTTATTGCCAAAGCTCCTAAACGCCATTTTCCTCTCTTCCTCTTCCGGAATGTCGAATTCGTTCAATATTCACATCCCAGCTTGAACGCTTTGGAGCCATGCCTCTTTTACGGTATCATTTCATACACATTTATTTAGATTTGCGCCGTCAAATCATCCATCTTGTTGCAAATATTGCGTGCACGCAGAAGAAAAGACACCAATTCTGTACTAATGCTATTTTCTCTTATCCGACATTACTTTCTTGTGCATTTTGATGTTTTTGCATTTCTTTTTAACACACTGGTTATTATTGCCAGCATCATTATCCTGCATATTTACTTATTATTTCTCATCACTTTCAAAATGACACTTCACACTCCATATATTTACATTTTTCCATTCTTAAACCAATTAGAAACGCCTTATTTTCCCTCTTTGTATGAAAATACATATACATTAGAATTTAATGTAATATTGTTATCCGCCCTTCCTAATCATTGTGTCCCTTGGTTTCGCTTTTTAAACCACACCCTGATACCTATTTCCCTGAAATATATTTTTCCCCTCAAATATAAAATTGCAAACCACCCAACGGGAATACGTGTTGCAGCACTGACGGGCAGCAAACCGCCTGGCCTGTGCAGTTCTTACTACTCTCACAACCAGCCCCACTGTTCCCGGAGTATAAGGTGAGCGAGTATAAATTGATCACCTAGGGGAGAATATGCGAGAGGAGAACCCTAGGATTAGGAGTCAGCAGTACCTACTGGAGAGTGCCAGAGGAGGACGCTCGGACAGGCACACAGCAGCGCATGGAGCAGAGTGTGAAAGCAGGACCCCGAGCCATGTAGGCCGCGGCACCTAGAGGAGAATGCAAGAGGACAGGTAGTCAGCAGCACCCAGCCCCTAACGTTACAGGAGAAACATAAGTTCAACGGTTGGTGAGAGACTGCAGTTAGGGAGTGTCTCCAAATAGCTGAGAATTAGAAAACACAAGTCATTTTTAAAAGCAGGGATCAATTACATTTTAGTAAGAAACACAACTAATAGGGAATTAAAATTAACTTGAAGCCAGACTTGAAAATATGTTGCAAAACTGAACCAATGTAAAAAATAAAGTTAACTCAAGGGAAGTAAATTAAATCCATGGCAGGGCAGCTCAGCTTTCTGGAATGCTTGCCTTGTAATATGTGGGAAGCTGTGAATGCTACCGCTGTTCTAGGCAACCATATTTGAAGGAAGTGTCAAGAGCAGAACATTAATTTCTGGATTTCGGAGCTCGAGCGGCGGCTGGAGTCACTGTTTCACATCCACGAGGTTGAGAGCTACGTGGATAACACTTTCAGAGATTTAGTCACACCGCAGTTTAAGGGCTTGGTGACAGAGATGGAATGGGTAACCACCAAGCAGTCCAAGAGAAGTAGGCAGGTAAAGCAGGAGCACCAGTGGAGTCCCATTCACTGATCGGTTTTCCGTTTTTGATATCTGTGAAGGCGTTGGTCCCTCAGTGGTGTAATGTCAAAGCCAAAAGTGTGGCATTAAAGGTAGCTCTGATGTTCATGAGGGGAGAAAGAAGAGTGGATGAGCACTAGTAGTAGGCGATTTATTAATTAGGGGAACGGACAGGCGGTTCTGACGGTGTATCTGTGACTCCAGGAAGCTATGTTGCCTCGCTGGTGCCAGGGCCACGTGTGTCATGGAGCGGCTACATGCCATTCTTCTAGGGGTGCGTGATCAGCCAGAGATCGTGGTCCACGTTGGTACCAATGACGGAGGGAGGAAAATGGAAGATCTCCTGAAAGCAGACTTTAGGGAGATAGGAACAATGCTAGGGACTACTCAGTTACTTGGAAGTTATTTGTTGTAAAATAACCCATTTGGTTTGTTAATGTCCGTGAGGGAAGGAAGCCTGCCATTCCTACACAGTCAGGCTTTTTCTGCTCCTCCTCAGAGTGTTCTGCAGCAGATTAAGGATTTTGCTAACTCTGGCATCAGAGAAAGTATATATACTCTTGGAATCATGACTACAGATGCCAAAACACCTGAAAAATAAAAGAAAATGATGCCAACAACATATAAAAGGAGAAACAGATAATAGGTGTAGTAAATAAACATGAACTAACGATGCCATGTTTAATTTATTCGGGTTTCATCAGCTTAAAAATCGGAGCTACTTTACTATATAAACTGGAGGAGTTGCAAATATTAAAAACAAAAAGGATAACTCCGACCATATTCCAAAATGGAGGCACAGTGCATACAATGAAGTGGCAGGATACACATTGTTCACTATCAATTAGCTGCATACCTAGCGGGGCGCCAGACAGGCAATTACTTGTCTATGATAACAACGACCTTCTGCGTGGCCACCACGCCTCGTCAGCAATCAATAAGGTAGATCCCGACAGAAAGATATCTAATGACCGGAACAGAAAATGGAGTGATCATCTGACAAACTGGATGATTTTCAAAAGGGAAACGGTTTGTCAAGAAGAGAGAAAAAAACAATATTTATTCCAAATTGCTTTGGGTGTCCTTGTACATGATGCTGAGAAAGCTAACATGAAATGACAGTGAGAAATTGCGAACGCTGAGCTTATGGATGCACTCCAAAGTGGGCTGTTCAGACATCTTGTCAAACTGAAGACATCAAGGAATATTAAATCAGTCCTGGACTAACTCACAAGCCCTAGCAACGGAGAATTCAGGGAGGAAAGTGAGAGACCAGAAGAAGGAGAAAGATGGTCAGACACGGAAATAATGTTGGATGTTTTGTTATTATTCTTTCATGGGGTGAGGGCGTCACGCCCTAAGCCAGAATGTGCTGCCCATCCATCACTGGCGTTCAGAAAGTGGTGGTAAGCAGCCTTCTTGAACAGTTGCAATATAAATTGTGTAGGGTCACCAGCAATGCTGTTAAACAAAGCCCGAAAATCAGACTTTAGCTTCGCATGTCCATTTCTTGGGTTGTTGAAACTGACAGAAGTATAACATTTCCAAGCCAAAAGTGATCAAATCAAAAATTGCTCAGAAAGTGAAACTCAGAGATAAAAAAAAATAACGCGTTAAGAATGATCTAGAGTTTAACGTGGGAAATGGGGCGTGATGACCTCATATGAAGCGCTATTACAATATAAATAGTAGCTTTTTGGTAAATTGCAGGTGAGTGGAGAGATATTTAACATTAGTAATTTGGGTTTACAAATCCATGAATATTATATAAAAGTGAAGAGATCAGGCCAGATCGTTAATATCTGTGGACCAGTCTTGCTTTGAGTACTGACATTAATTATGGCAACCACTCTGCAGAAAATACAATAGAAAAGGCACAGAGGAGACTTATTAAGAGAGTGTCAAGGATGAGAGACCTCAGTTATGAGCAGATGAGGGAAAGTAACGACCGTTGTGCTTGAAAGAGTGACGATTAGAAGCTGACCTATGGAGATATTCCTGATTATGTGAGGTTTTAAGAGAGTAAAGATTGGAATTGTCACTGTTTATGAATGCGTCAGTAACTAGAGACCATTTGTTCAAAGCTGTTAAAATATATAGAGGAGATGGGAGCAGGCTTTCTTTTTCACTCAGCGAAGTGTGGGAGCTGAATTCTCTACGTGAAAAGCTGATGTCATGACTAATGGCATGAATAATTCTAAAAGGCAGTTGGAAGATTTTTCTTTTGTTTGTTTTTTTTCCCGTTTTATCCTTGTGCTCGCTCACTTGCATCGCTTCACAGTAAAACGATCGATCGACTCTTAATATATCTTCCTTATTTCCAATCACTCCTCGGCCTTGACAGACGCTACCCATGAAATCTGCTCCATCGCCATATCCTTCCGAGGAAAGTGTCATTTTCTTATTTTGGACACGTATATATTCTAAGGTATACATGTCCAGCTATTGGTGGCTCTGCCTCCAGCTGCCTGGTCTTCAAAATTGAGAGCTGCCTCCCATATCCGCATATCGGCCTACCTCCCTCCCTTGCCTATCCTCCTTCAACACATCGCCTTAAACTTTCCGTATTAACAATATTTTTGACAATTGAACGATTATCTCATTATGTGGCTCAGTGGCATACTCTGTTGGGCAATTTTCCTTTGAGGCGCCTTGGAAAGTTTCAATAGGATAAATGTGGTGTAGAATCATCTTCATTGCTGCATCTAGGAAATAGAAAATGGACAGAGGCAGAGGAACAGGGGGTGGACGACTAGGGCGGAACATTAAAGCGGGGGGAGGGACGGTGCAGAGGAAGAGACATGAATACGAGAAACAGACAGAGATGCAGAAGTGAGGGAGAAAGAGAGAGAGAGAGAAAAGGAGGGAGATAGATAGATAGATAGATAGATAGATCGATAGATAGATAGACAGACAGAGAGACAGAAACAGACTGCAGGGACGGACAGATGGACGGATGGATAGAATGGTAAAAATATCGGAAGATATGTAGCTTCATACCATGGCTCAAAACATAATTTCCTTTTTTACATTGATGCAATTATTTGAATTCGATGTCATTTGGTTACCGACTATGCTGCAATTGAAACGTTTATGCTCGTCTACTCCATTAATTTCCCGCTTCTGATTGTGAGCACTTTCGTTGTACCTGCTTTTAACCTCTCATTCTTTGATTTCGATCCAGTTTGTCCAGCTTTTTTTCCACATTAATGAAGCCCTCCTTCATTGCATCATCGCCGTAAATGCACATTGTTCTCTGTGAAAACCCTTCACAATCTTCCTTAAATGTCAGTCCATAATTAGAAGCAATACTCCAACTGTGATATAAGCAGCAGTAATTGGTCGCTTTTTAAAATTATTTGCTTTCGTACAAGCGACGAAGATATCGTAATAATTTCAAAACTATGATCAACTTTTCCTGCCATTTTCATGAATTATGAACGAATAGATGAGATGCCACTTGTTTACTATTTTGAAATTATCAATTCTGATTAATAATCGCGAATGTGAAATAATATATTAACACACACCTGAATGAATGTCTTATGCTCCATTACGGAGACTCATAATGTGTTATAAAACATACCATCTGTTAGTTATTGAATAGCTCCTATCCTGTCTCCTTTCAATAACATCGGAAAACAAAACCTAGAAGATAATTTGAAATCAGAGGCAGGGAATATGCAGAAGTCGTCGTTGCGAATCAATTAAGTTATTTCTGAGCCAGTTTTACTTGCATAAGAAGTGACCCACACCCTTATCAATCGCATTGATAACTACAGCTAACTTCTTGAGATTAAAAGAGCATAATCAAGTTTCATCTGGGTTTACAGAGATTAGTTTTATAGATGGCAGAACAGATATGCAGAATAAAGGTACTCCAAAGTTTTGAAATTATTTTCTTATCATTATTACATTACTTGTTGCCATGCATTTTATTTATTTTTTTATCACCTATCCTAATCACCTCTCAACGTTGTACTGAGATGAGCCTAAAAAAGTTAAAGTGGAGCGTCTCTTCCATAACTTACCATATATTCCTCTATGGTGGAAAATAAAATGGTCAGTCTATTGCCCCTTACAATAGGCATATATATGAAGCATACTACTTAAGCCTTAGCTAATCGGCAAACCGGTGCCACGCCACTGCAGCAAAGTAAAGGTCACCAATTGAGCATCAAGTTCAAAATTAAAATGCATGCACATTCATATTGGCTGAATGAAAAATTAGAGGAACCGTGTAACTCCATGTGGCATAAACGGCAGAATTTCATCAGCTGGCATTAAGAAAATGTCCATTTATGTCCATTGATTTGCTCGAGCCAGAACTGAGAATTGTACCTAAACCCGAGTTGAGTTCAATTTCACCTGCGTTGCAACACTTGCAGGGGTACATCATCTGCTCCTTACATACCACGGTCGAATTTTCTAATCGTTATCTCTGGACAAAATAAATTGCTGTCAGGAGTTTAACAAAGGGTTGATTGGTTGTTTTTAATTTCGCATAATGTAGTTGGAAGCGAGACTCATGTCATTGAATTCAACTCTGCTCTTGATCAAACAGTGTAATTATTTTCCTAAATTCAGAATCAGCATGAAGAGATATTTAAACAGATTTTTTAACTCCTCTCTGAATTTAGTCAGGGACAATGCATAAATAATGGTGTTAGTGTAGGAACTTAAATCCTGCAGCATGTATCTGGTTCGTTCCATGCTGGTGAAAGGATCTTTGTATTCTGTGTCCTCTGTAACCTGAACACACATTTAATGGATAAAAATGACAGTCCACAAAAGAAAAAAAAACTGCCAGATATGACCAGTAATAAAATGATGGATTTCATTGCGTTTTTCTTTGCTGGGTCACTGTTGCTGGTCCGTAGAGCCGTCCTAATCTTGCTTCTAAGTAGAATGTACCTGATGGTCAAGCCATTGAGTAGCACAATCAAAACAAATGGAACAAGGGGCATTAAAACCGTTTCAATCCATAAGCAAGCAACCCATAAAAGGGCACTGTAGTCGTATGATTTCGCAAAACAGTACCACGATATATAGTAAATTAAGACGCGAGGCTCAAAACTGAAGCAAATTCGTAAATTTTCCAACATGCTAAACCCCGATAATGTTGCTACAATGACGACTGAAGCTATCCCTGTGCAAAATTGCGATCGTATTTTTTGGCAACAAGTGGCAACAAACCGATCAAAAGTGAATGCAACAGTTAACCACACAGAACATTCAATGGAAGCAAACAGCAGGAAAGATTTCAGACTGCAGGCGCGAGTGTAATCCAGAAATGACTCTTGGAAATAAAATTCCTTGACTTGATATAAGATGACATCAAATATCAGGACTAGTAGATCCGCAGTTGCCATAGACATCAGGTAAACTGTTATGCATTTGGAGAGGCCACATTTGCCGTGGGAAAGAATCATGATTGTGGCCAAGTTAGCTGCGAGTGAGAGTAACGAAATCAATGATGTGAAAATAATTCGTACAGAAAAATAGATTATTATTAATCATTCCGAAATTGACTTCACTCAGTTCAGTGTCTTTCTATCATATATACATTCAGAATGCTTGAATAAGCATAAATACGTATTAATCCAGGTCGAATGACTGTCTGAGTCACACTGAAGGAAAATGATTTGCTCCTGTGAAATTGCTGTGCAGTCAAATTGTGCATGTATCAGTTATTTTATAAAGCCACCATTACTGATCCAGTATCTTGTTTACAAATAACATCAATCATAATATAAACCACAAATAGTTTTCCATGGGTATTTTTTACTTCTTTTCAAAATAATTGTGGAGCTTGAATTGATAAGTGCAATAATATAACAGTGTTAATGACATTTGATATTCAATCCCAGTAATATGACAAGGGAGCAAAGCTGTGTATGTGTTTGCCTGACACCAATAAGGGAAATGCAAGAATGCTGAGCGACTAGCCATTGCTAAAAAAAAACACATAATGCAGTAGAAAAGGCCCCTGCTCATCCAGCAAGCCATCTCTGATTTGTTGAGACATTCTCATGATGAAAGCAAAGGGGATTATAGGATTCCCAGTCTCCTGGTAATTGCAAAAGTTCTCAAGGTGAAACAATTTCCTTTTCTTTGGCAATGGCAGGTGCCCTTATATGAACGTATGCCACTTCTAGGCAGCTTCAATGTGCCATGATACGATCTTGACTCATTATCTTAAATTGGTTGCTAATGGTGAAATTAATGCAGAAGATTGTTCAGCATGTGCTGGCCTCTGCTGGGTCTCAGCTAACCCGTAACATTTTGTTATGAGTTTTATAAGTCAGGGCTGTTTGAATAACGTGTACACTTCTCATATTACAAACAAATGATGAATCAAGCTGAAAGAAACACAGAAAATGCTGGACAAAAACTCAGCAAGTTTGACAACATGTGTGGAGAGAGTTGGCATTTCATGGCTACAGAGCAGTAAACATATGCTGAAATGCATACTACTTAAGGGGGGGGGGGGGGGGGGGGGGAGAGAGAGAGAAGTGAAGCTGCATAAAAGGCCAGAGATAGTTGGTGGTAAAGGAGAGATTGACCAGTGTGACATGAACAAAAGGGCAAAGGGAATGTTAATGGTAGTGTTCCAGGCTAAAAATAAAGGTAAAAACAAAAAAACTGCGGATGCTGGAAATCCAAAACAAAAACAGAATTACCTGGAAAAACTCAGCAGGTCTGGCAGCATCGGCGGAGAAGAAAAGAGTTGACGTTTCGAGTCCTCATGACCCTTCGACAGAACTTGAGTTCGAGTCCAGGAAAGAGCTGAAATATAAGCTGGTTTAAGGTGTGTGTGTGGGGGGCGGAGAGATAGAGAGACAGAGAGGTGGAGGGGGTTGGTGTGGTTGTAGCGACAAACAAGCAGTGATAGAAGCAGATCATCAAAAGATGTCAACAACAATAGTACAATAGAACACATAGGTGTTAAAGTTAAAGTTGGTGATATTATCTAAACGAATGTGCTAATTAAGAATGGATGGTAGGGCACTCAAGGTATAGCTCTAGTGGTTTTTTTTTTTATTTTATATAATGGAAATAGGTGGGAAAAGGAAAATCTTTATAATTTATTGGGAAAAAAAAGGGGGAAACAGAAAGGGGGTGGGGATGGGGGAGGGGACTCACGACCTAAAGTTGTTGAATTCAATATTCAGTCCGGAAGGCTGTAAAGTCCCTAGTCGGAAGATGAGGTGTTGTTCCTCCAGTTTGCGTTGGGCTTCACTGGAACAATGCAGCAAGCCAAGGACAGACATGTGGGCAAGAGAGCAGGGTGGAGTGTTAAAATGGCAAGCGACAGGGAGGTTTGGGTCATTCTTGCGGACAGACCGCAGGTGTTCTGCAAAGCGGTCGCCCAGTTTACGTTTGGTCTCTCCAATGTAGAGGAGACCACATTGGGAGCAACGAATGCAGTAGACTAAGTTGGGGGAAATGCAAGTGAAATGCTGCTTCACTTGAAAGGAGTGTTTGGGTCCTTGGACGGTGAGGAGAGAGGAAGTGAAGGGGCAGGTGTTGCATCTTTTGCGTGGGCAAGGGGTTGTGCCATAGGAGGGGGTTGAGGAGTAGGGGGTGATGGAGGAGTGGACCAGGGTGTCCCGGAGGGAGCGATCCCTACGGAATGCCGATAAGGGGGGTGAAGGGAAGATGTGTTTGGTAAACACATCTTCCCTTCACCCCCCTTATCGGCATTCCGTAGGGATCGCTCCCTCCGGGACACCCTGGTCCACTCCTCCATCACCCCCTACTCCTCAACCCCCTCCTATGGCACAACCCCTTGCCCACGCAAAAGATGCAACACCTGCCCCTTCACTTCCTCTCTCCTCACCGTCCAAGGACCCAAACACTCCTTTCAAGTGAAGCAGCATTTCACTTGCATTTCCCCCAACTTAGTCTACTGCATTCGTTGCTCCCAATGTGGTCTCCTCTACATTGGAGAGACCAAACGTAAACTGGGCGACCGCTTTGCAGAACACCTGCGGTCTGTCCGCAAGAATGACCCAAACCTCCCTGTTGCTTGCCATTTTAACACTCCACCCTGCTCTCTTGCCCACATGTCTGTCCTTGGCTTGCTGCATTGTTTCAGTGAAGCCCAACGCAAACTGGAGGAACAACACCTCATCTTCCGACTAGGGACTTTACAGCCTTCCGGACTGAATATTGAATTCAACAACTTTAGGTCGTGAGTCCCCTCCCCCATCCCCACCCCCTTTCTGTTTCCCCCTTTTTTTTTCCCAATAAATTATAAAGATTTTCCTTTTCCCACCTATTTCCATTATATAAAATAAAAAAAAACCCACTAGAGCTATACCTTGAGTGCCCTACCATCCATTCTTAATTAGCACATTCGTTTAGATAATATCACCAACTTTAACTTTAACACCTATGTGTTCTATTGTACTATTGTTGTTGACATCTTTTGATGATCTGCTTCTATCACTGCTTGTTTGTCGCTACAACCACACCAACCCCCTCCACCTCTCTGTCTCTCTATCTCTCCGCCCCCCACACACACACCTTAAACCAGCTTATATTTCAGCTCTTTCCTGGACTCGAACTCAAGTTCTGTCGAAGGGTCATGAGGACTCGAAACGTCAACTCTTTTCTTCTCCGCCGATGCTGCCAGACCTGCTGAGTTTTTCCAGGTAATTCTGTTTTTGTGTTAAAAATAAAGGTGCTGATTGTGGTAGAGGTAAGAATCCAGAATGTGATAACGGTAGCACAAAGGTAAGCACTCTGAAAATAACACTTCAACAAGCAAGAATGATCCTTTTGTGGCAGTGGGGTGGGGCGAAGGAGCGGTGGGGAGAACTGATCACAAATTGAATAAAACAGGTTAAAAGGGGGGTTAAAACAATGGATACATTTATAAATAAATAACTAATAAAAATCAGTGGATGAAAAATAAATATGGATTTTGTTATACAGGTGCAGTGGATTAAGGAGAGAGTTCATGGTTTGAAGTTGTTGATATCATAATTAATTCCAGAAGGCGGTAAAGTGACTAACTGGAAACTGTTCCTAATCTTCGCATTGGAATCTTTGGAACATTGTAGCAGGCCAAGGGTGTACATGAGCCCTTGTGAGCAGGGTGGCATTTTGAAATGGTATGCAACAGGAATGTCTTGGTCATGCATGTGGATGAATTAGGGTGTTATGCAAAGCGGCCACACAGTCTGTATTTGGTATCTTGAATGTGGAGGAGACCGCTTTGGGAGCAGCGAATGCAGTCGACCAAGTTGAAGGGGGTGCAAGTGAAGCACTGTTTAATCTGATTGGAATGTTTGGGCCCTTGGGCAGCGAGCAGGGAGCAGTTAAAGGGGCAGGTGTTGCACCAAAAGCAATTGCATTGGCATGTGCTGTGGGGAGGGGATGTGGGTGACTGAGGAGTGGACCAGGGTGTCCTAGGAGGAATGGACCCCATGAAATGCAGACAGGGCGGGAGGCGATGAGGGGAAAATGTGTTTGGTGGTGGCTTTGGAGGAGTTGATGGAAATGCCAGAGGATGTTGCTTTGAATGTGGAGGGTGATATGAAGAAAAGTGAGGGCCAGGAGGCCCTTTGATTGTTCTGAAATGGAGATGAAAGTGCAAGGGCAGGAGTATGGGTGATACGACAGGTGTCAACCACCATGTGTGGAATTCCTCTCTAAAAGAATAAGGAAGACGTCAGATGCGGCACTTTGGAAAGTAGCATCATTGGAAAGGATTTGATGAGGGCAAAGGAACTGAGAGAATAGGTTGGAGTCCTCAGAAGGAGCAGGGAAAATTATCTTCTCTCAATGAAATTATGTCAGTCAGTGGACTTGTTTCTTGGTAATATTGGCGGACACTCTGTCACCAACAATGGAGGCAATCAGGTCAAAGAAGTGAGGGGAATTGTCGGGAAATTGATAGTGGGGTGGGAATTGGAAGCAATGTTGATTTTTTTTCCAAATCCAGATGAAAGCATGAAGTGGCACAAAAATAACCATTGGTATACTAAAAAGAGAGCTCTGGGAGGTTTTCTGAGGAGGACTGGAACAAGGAATGTTCCATATACCCCATAAAGAGGCAGCCATTACTGGGGCGCATGTGGATACCCATGGCCAAACCATTTATTTGGAGGAAGTGAGGCAAGTTGAAGGAGAAATTACAGAGCGAGAAAACTGTTTCAGTCAGACGGAGGAGAAGGGCGGTGGATGGGGTTTGTTCGGTCCTCTGTTCAGCAACGTAGCAGAGGGTGCTCAGGGGAGCCGGTGTAGAGGTGTTGTGGGGAGCCGGTGTAGAGGACATGGACATACATCGTTAAAAGGAGGTACTTAGGTCCAGGGAAATGGAAATTGTTGATATAAGGCAAGGCATCAGAGGAATCTCTGGTGTAGGCAGAAAGAGATTGGGCAAGGGGAGAGAGAATGCAATCAACATAAGTAGAAATAAGTCCCATGGGGCAGGAAGAGTTTGACACCATTAGTCCACCTGGGCAGTCTTGTTTGTGGATATTGGGGAGGAGGAAAAAGCGGGCTGTTTAGGGTTGGGAGACCATGAGGCTGGAAGATATTAAGGTAAAATGTCCAGAGGAGATGGGGCCAGAGACGGCCCTGGAAACAATGGGTTGACTTTCGGTGTTGGGATCATGGTCCAGGGGTAGGTTAGAAGAAGAGTCTGAGAGTTGGCTTACAGCCTCTGTGAGGTAGAGGTCAATTACCCATACAACAACAGTAGCAGCCTTGGCGGCAGGTTTGGTAACAAAGTCAGGGTTGGACCTAAGAGACTGGAGTGCAGCACGTTCAGAAGAGAGGTAGGAGTGGGTGAGATGGCCAGAGAAATAGAGTCAGCCAATGTCGTACCAACAGTTCTCAAGAAAAGATCAAGAGTAGGTAAGAGGGCAGATGAAGGTGTCCAGTTGGAGGGAGAATACTGGTGATGGGCAAGGATTCATGAAACGGGAGGAGATCTCAAGCCCAAAGAAGAGAGCATGGAGGCAAGAAACAGTTTTCAGTCCCTGAAATTCATTGAGGTGAGGGGATAAAACTGAATCCTTTGCTAACTGCTGAATATTCAGCATTAGAGAGGAGAGTATGTTGAATATATGGTAAAGACTGGGATTAGAAGATGGGTTGGGATCAGAGGGACAGGAAGGGGTGGAGAATCCTGGATGGATGCAGGCAAAAAGCTTTTGGTACTCGTGTTCCTTAGCACCTGGAAGGAATAGAAAAAGTGACTTGTTAAGGCATCTGATGAGGGAAAGAATAAAATGAAACTGAAGTCAATGACATCTTTGAGATAGGATGAGTCGGAGCTGCTGGAGGGAGGGGTTGAGTCTCTGGCCATCCATGGCGCTGCATGTGGATCTCAGGGAACTGCGAGAACAGCAGTCAGAGAAACGTTGTAGGTCCTGAAGACACTTGTAATCCTTGATGGTTTCGAAGCCTGAGGTATGGAACTTCAGTTGGAATCCATGTGGGGTAATCGGAGACGGAGACAGTCGCTGAGGACGGAAATATGGCCGTGAAAGGGAACTTTGCTAAACACCTTGTCAAACACAAGTAGGGAAATGGAAAGGAATGTGGGTGTTCGGGACAAAAGTGATCAATGGATATCCTGTCGGAGAGAAGAGCAGGATTTCTTTAAAGTAGGAATTCCTGGAAGAGAACTAGCAGTGAATTAAAAACTAAGGTAACAGCAAAATACTGCGGATGGTGGAAATAGTAAACAAACACAGAAACTGCTTGAAAAAACTCAGCAGGTCTGACATCGTTGGAGAGAGAAAACAGAGTTGACGTTTTGAGTCCATATGACCCTTTTTCAGAGTCACAAAGAATTAGAAATGTGATGAAATGTATAAATGTTTATGGTGAGTTGAGAAGGTGAAGCTGCATAGGAGGCTAACAATAGGTGGAGACAAAATAGAGGTTGACAAAGATGTCTTGAATAAAAGTACAAATGGACTATTAATGGTAGTGGTAAGGGCTAAAATGGGTGATACTGGCAAAGGTAAGAAATCAGATTGTGATAATAGCTGAGCATGCTGATTGATTTGGTAGACCAGTCGTGGGGATGCACAGCCTAGGTACCTGCCATCACACCAGCATTGAAATACATACATTCCATTTGCTGAATTGTATGGTAGATTATCCGATTGACAATACACCACTCGTATAGCCACTGTATTATGGCAATATAGAACAGCATGTTTAGTCTGCTGATGAAAATTTTGAGGTCCATTGCCTTGGACAATGCTTTGCATATATTTCAGAACCACGACGATGCCCGTTGCACAGGTCTGTCGTAGCAAATTTTAAGATTGAGTTAATTGTAACAGGAGTGCCATTAAGACTGAGTGGCCTATTCTTAAGTACATCGGTTAAAATTGTATTGAAAATGTACCAAAGCCATAACAACATGATAGATAAATGTTGGTCGCAGTCCTCGACAAACCATGACATGTCGTGAAGCAATGAACTGGGCTGAATTCAGATCAAGTCATAATCCTTTTTTTCAAAGTCATCGTAATGTGGTTAGCCCCAGGAAGATTGTTAGACCTTTCACTGGTAATGACTGGAAATATGTCGATCCATGTAATTGTGAAGCTGGTCAAGTGAATAGTAATCTCCTTAAGTGGCCATTCATGATGAATAAGAAAAAAGGAAGCACAAATCTGGATCACCCTGAATGACAATTGTAAGGAACTAAACAGGGCTCAAGACACCACCGTGAAAAGGCAGATAGCTGAAGACTGACAAATCAAATGGACAGAAACTTTTTCTTTCCTGATATGGCATGGAGCCAAGCTGGAACAGTGCATAACATAAAGATTTGTAAGGAACCAAATGTGCATCATCTTCAAGAAAATGAGAGACAGAAAATTAACCTACAACAATGGGGACAATGTCACCCAGCGAAACAAAGATCATGGCTGGTGTTCCATTGTGAATGTGACTGCTGACCCCTGCCTTTTGACTTTTTTCCTGCTTACTGTGGGAAATACAATATCGTATGCCAAGCTTGTGTAGGCAACCTCGCATCCGTGCAAACTTCTTGCTGATTTCAGTTGGAAGTGCATTTCTGGTTAGATTTCACAATTTAGCCGGGATTAACAAAGAACAAAAAAACAAGAACAAAGGAAAGTATAGCACAGGTTCAGGCCCTTCGGCTCTCCAAGTCTGCACTGATCATATTGCCTGTCAAACTAAAACATTTTGCACTTCCGGGGTCCGTATCCCTCTATTCCCTACCTATTCAAGCTGCCTCTTAAACACGACTATCGTACCTGCTTCCACCACCTCCTCTGGCAGTGAATTCCAGACACTCAGGGAAGGGTAAAACTCCCAAGAAGTATGACCAATGGTAAATAAAGAAGCAGGTTAGTGTGTGGGGTTGGGGGTGGGGGGGTGGGGGGGCGGGGGGGGTGGATTCAACTTCATGGAAAATTATGAAAAAACTGAAAATGAAGGACAGCCCAGGAAAGGCTGTCAAAGTCTCAAGAACACAAAATAGGATAGAGTGTTTGGAAAGGGTTAGGAATCTAACTTCAAGCACATCAGATAAAGGGACGACAATGAGAAAGGGGATAGGAAATACAGGACTGAAGGTGCTGTATCTGAATGCCACAGTATATGAAATAAGGTAAATGAGCTTGTGGCACAGAGTGAAATTGGCAGGTATGATGTGGTGAGTATGACGGAGAGATGGCTGTAAGGAGATCAGGACTGGGAGCTAACTATCCAAGGTTATACTTCCTATCGAAATGATAGGCAGTTTGGCAGAGAGGGTGGGGCTGCTTTGTTGGTAAGAAATGAAATTAAATCGATAGCAAGAAATGATGTAGGGTCAGATGATGTAGAGTCTGTGGGGGTAGAGTTGAGGAGCTGTAAAGGTTAAAAAAAATGGGAGTTATGTACAGGCCTCCGAACAGTAGTCAGGGTGTGGGGAAAAAGATACACCAGGAGATAGAAATGCCGTGTAAAAAAGGCAAGGTTACAGTGATCATGGAGGATTTCAATATGCAGGTAGACTGGGAAAATCACGTTGGTAGTGCATCCCAAGAAAAGAAATTTATGAAATGTCTATGAGATGGCTTTTTGGAGTAGCTTGTGGTGGAGCCCACTAGGCAACAGACAAATTTTGATTTAGTGATGTGTAATGAGGTAGATTTGATAAGGGAACTGAAGGTGATGGAACCCTTAGAAGGAAGTGACGATAATATGATAGAATATCATATTGTAATTTGAGAGGAAAAAACTGGAATCAGATGTATCGTTATTACAGTTGAATAAAGGCAACTACAGAGGGAGGAGCTGGCCAGAACTGACTGGGTGATGAGCCTAGCAGGAAAGACAGTGGAACAGCAATGGCAGGAGTTTCTGGGAGAAATTTGGGTGACACAGCAAAAATCCATCCCTTGGAAGAAGAAGCACACTAAAGGGAGGATGAGGCAACCATGGCTGACAAGGGAAGTTAGGGACAACATAAAAGCTAAAGAGAAAGTATACAATCTGTCGAAAAGCAGTGGGAAACCAGGAGATTGGGAAGCCTACAAATACCAACTGAGGACAACTAAAAAAAAATAAGGAGGAAGAAGATTAAATATGAGGGTAAACTAGCCATTAATATAAAAAAAGATTGCAAGAGGTTTTTTTTAGATATGTGAAGGGTTAGAGAAAGGCAAAACGGGACATTGGGCCGCTGGAAAATGATGATCGAGAACAAAGAAATGGCGGAGGAATTGAATAGGTATTTTTGTGTCAGTCTTCACGGTGGAAGACACAAGTAACATTCCCAAAGTTCAAGAGAGTCGGGGGGCCGAGGTGAGTATGGTGGCCATTACCAAGGGGAAGGTGCTAGGAAAACTGAAAATCCTGAAGGTGGATAAATCACCTGGACCAGATGGATTACACCCCAGAGTTCTGAAGGAGATAGCTGAAGAGATAGTGGAGGCATTAATGGTGATCTTTCAGGAATCACAGGAGTCAGGGAATGTCCCAGAGGACTGGAATATCACTAATGTAACCTCCTGTCTAAGAAGGGAATGAGGCAAAAGATGGGAAATTACAGGCCGATTAGCCTGACCACAGTCATTGGTAAGATTTTAGAGTCCATTATTAAGGATGAGATTTCAGAACATGTGTAAGTGCATGGTAAAAGTGGGCAATGTCAGCATGGTTTCACAAGGGGAGATCATGCCTGACAAATCTGTTAGAATTCTTTGAGGAGGTAACGAGTAGGTTAAACAAAGGAGAGACAATGGATGTTATCTACTTGAACTTCCAGAAGGCCTTTGATAAGATGACGCACAGGAGGCTGCTCAGTAAGTTAAGAGCCCATGGTGTTAGAGGCAAGGTACCATGATGGATAGAAGATTGGCTGAGGCAGGAGGCAGAGAGTGGGGATAAGTGGGGGTGGGGGGTCCTCCTCAGGATGGTGGCTGGTGATTAGTGGAGTTCCGCAGGGCTCAGTCTTGGGACCACAACTTTTCACTTTATACATTAATGATCTAGATGAAGGAACTGAGGGCAACCTGGCTGAGTTTGCAGATGATACAAGGATAGGTGGAGGGACAGGTAGTATTGAGGAGACAGGGAGGCTGCAGAAGGAATTGGATAGGTTAGAGCAATGGGCAAAGAAGTGGCAGATGGAATACAACGTGGGGAAGGGTGAGGTCATGCACTTTGGTAGGAAGAATAGAGGCATGGACTATTTTCTAAATGGGGAGATAATTCAGAAATCTGGAGTGCAAAGGGACTTGGGAGTCCTAGTCCAGATTTCTCTTAAGGTTAACTTGCAGGTTGAGTCGGTAGTTAAGAAGGCAAATGCAATGTTGGCATTTATTTCAATTGGACTAGAATATAAAAGCAAGGATATGCTGCTGAGGCTTTACAAGGCTCTGGTCAGACCACATTTAGAATATTGTGAGCAATTTTGGGCCCCGTATCTCAGGAAGGATGTTCGGGCCCTGGAGAGGGTCCAGAGGAGGGTCACGAGAATGATCCCAGGAATGAAAGGCTTAACATACGAGGAACGTTTGAGGACTTTGGGTTTATACTCGATAGAGTTTAGAAGGATGAGGGGGGATATGGCTGAAGCTTACGGAATACTGAGAGGCCTGGATAGAGTGGACGTGGGGAAGATGTTTCCATTATTAGGAGAGACTATGGCCCGAGGACACAGTCTCAGAATAAAGGGAAGACCTTTTAGATCAGAGATAAGGAGAAACTTCTTTAGCCAGAGAGTGGTGAATCTATGGAATTCATTGCCACAGAAGACTGTGGAGGCCAATTCATTGGGTGTACTTAAGACAGAGATAGATATGTTCTTCATTGGTAAGGGGATCAAAGGTTACGGGGGGAAGGCAGGAGAATGGGGTTGAGAAGAAATGGCAAAGCAGGCTCGATGGGCTGAATGGCCTAATTCCTGCTCCTGTGCCTTTAGGTCTTTAATTCTTTTTGTCTCAGCGTAAAAAAAAACTTGCCCCGCACACCGCCTCTAAAGTTCTGCACTCTCAACTTATATCTATGTCCCCTAGTAATTGACTCTTCCGCCTTGGGAAAAAGCTTCTGACTATCTACTCTGTCCATGCCACTCATAATTTTGTAAACTTCTATCAAGTCGACCCTCAATCTCTGTCGCTCTGGTGAGAACAATCAGAGTTTCTCCAATCTCTCCTCATAGCTAATAACCTCCAGACCAGGCAGCATCCTGGTAAACCTCCTCTCCACCCTCTCCAAAGCCTAGATATCCTTCTGGTACTGTGGTGACCAGAATTGCATGCAATATTCCAAATGTGGCCTAACAAAGGTTCTATACAGCTGCAGCATGACTTCCTAGCTTTTATACTCAATACCCCTGCCGATGAAGGCAAGCATGCCATATGCCTTTCCTGACTATCTTATCCACCTGCATTGCCACTTTCAGTGACATGTGGACCTGTACATCCAGATCAGCTACCCGTCTATGCACTTAAGGGTTCTGCTATTTACTGTATAATTCCTACCTGTGTTAGACCTACCAAAAGGCATTACCTCGCATTTGTACGGATTAACCTCCATCTGCCATTTCTCTGCCCAAGCCTCCAACTGATCTATATCCCATTATATCCTTTGACAATCCTCTTCACTATCTGCAACTCCTCCAACCTTAGTGTCTTATGGAAACTTACTAATTCGCATAGTTACATTAGCCTCCAAATCACTTATGTATACTACAAACAGTAAAGGTCCCAGCACTGATCCCTGTGGAACACCACTAGCCACAACTGACAATTCAGAAACAATCGACCTAACTCTTACAATTATATTGACATAAATCTCAGAATTTACATATTGGCTGATGAAAAAAGCAGCATGCTCCTGCTGGCTTTCTAATAGGCAAAGTGCAATCCATCCTCAACCAGCCCACGCTTGCAAAACCAATACAAAACGTCTACTGTTAGATATAATTCTGTGATAGGGCAACACATGATGAAATTTCTTGAGTGCTCTGATGCCTATACTACCAGCCCCTTAAAGAAAATCAATCGGAATCATGGCTTGGCGTATTTAAGCTTGCTACTAGAGAAGGGATAATTTACCATGTAGAGCTCGTTCCCTGCAAAGAAAAGTAAAATGCCACCTAAAAGCAAAATATAACCGATGCAGAAATCTGAAAAAAACAAAGTAAATGCTGGGAAAATTCGGCAGGTCTGGCAGCATTTGTGAAGGGAGGAATAGAGTTAATGTTTGGAGTCCGCACATTTTCTTCAGAGCTAAAGAGTAGGAGAAATATGATGGATGTTAAAATGTGAAACACGGGAAGTATTAGGTGGAACTAGATAGAAGGTCTGGGATAGGTGGCAGTTCTGGAGGGATTGACAAAGATGTCATGGACACAAGGCAAAGAGAGTTTTAATGGTAGTGGTGAAGACTAAAGCAGGTGCTGACGGTGGTATAAAGACAACATTGTAGAAGATGTTATTAGGAGAAGAAGGCCAACACTCGTGATTGCAGATTTGGGAAACGCTGCGAAAGTGGAGGGTATCACCTGAAAGCGGTCACTCAAAGTTGCAACTCAAGGAAGAGTTTAGGTGAACACCATGGAAGCAGGGAGACACAGCAGACTCTTTGTTACAAGGGATCATTCCGGGTAGGTTGCAATATGTGATAAACACAATAATGATTTCTTACTAGTGATTTTCTCAACGTATACTGTAAAAGTTTTAGATGTCTTTGACCATTCTTTCAGCTGTCTAGTGGCAGTTCGAATTTCTATTCAAATGTTCTTGGCCTCTATGGTAATCATAACCATTTAATAGGGAAAATCTGTTGACTGAGTCGTTGTTGAAGAGAGCGCAGATCATTTGTAAAGTGGGGGCGTTCGATAGCTGTACTTACATTTACAAATATGCCTGGACGAAACGAGATACGTCGAAAGATAATGAAGGTATAGAGGAAATTGTGGGACACTGGGCATAATTGTTCAATCATCCTTAGAAGCAGTGATGATCTGAGGCAACTGGAGAATTGCAACTATTAAACACTTTATAAATAGTCTAAGGGTAAACTCAGCATCTACAGATCTGTCAATTTAATCTGGGCGGTGGAAAAGTTTTTGAGAATGATAAATTGGGAGAACACTAAGAGTCGCTTGGGCATCGGTGGATCAAATTATGGAGTGGAACACCGATTTGTTAAGGGATAACCGTGTTTCACTAACTTGATGGAGTTTCTTGATAAGGATAATTCACTCAGGCACAGACAGGCAGGATGATGGGATGGTTGGGCTATTTCCGATGAAATTTCATGAAGAGAAGTTTAAGTAATATATTTTGTTAGTCAGGAATATTATAGGCAACAAAAAGTAAATGTTCTTCTAAATACTCTTCTAATTGAGATGAAGTAGAAGAGAGGTCTACGGATATAGGTGCACCAATCGTTACGTTCTCAGGATGGTTTCAGAAGGAGGTTCATAAAATATGTAGGGTAATGGGTTTTATGAATTATGACACAGGACAAAAATAAGTTATGATAAATCTAGTGAAACATTGGTTGTGCCTTAACTGAATTATTTTGTCCAACATTAGGAAGAATGTGATTTTATTTTAAAAAATCACCGGGCGGTTTGCTTAGATAGGGCTATGAATAGATTGGAGGAGCTGCGGCAGTTCTCGTTGGAGAAGATACAACTTAAAAAAGCTATGATAAACATGTTCCAATTCATGACCGCTCTCAACAGAATAGATAGCGAGAAATGGTTCCCTTTGGCTGAAAGATCCAGAACCAAGGTCCGCTAATTTAAACAGATCTGCAAAACAACGTTTTTTTTTCCCCAGCTAATGGTTACATCTGAACTATACTGTCTGAGAATTTCGTAGAGGCAAGTAGAGTCGAGGCTCCGACAGGGATTTAGATACATACCTACATAGCTTATGATTGCAGTGCTGCGGGAAAAGCAGTGGGAGAGTGCAAATTAGTGAGTTGTCCTTACATTCGTACCTTTGGCCGATGGCTTACTTCTTTATTAATCTATACTTTGTTTCTCTCATCGTGTGCCTGATTTCCCCATGTGCTGACCACTATCGTCTAAGGAGGTTGAGGAATAAATGTAAAACTTACATTTATTAAAATGATAAATATTCCATCAGTTCTTATTGTGATGCTGACATGACTATTGGGATGAAATCTATTCCCTAATCCCTGTTGTCCCATGATACAATTATTAACATGCTCACTTCAATAGCTGTTATTCATCAATTACGAAACAGATCCCAGGAGACTGCCCGCCAGTACATATGAAGGCTTATTATGAAGGCATCTTGTCCCTGAGTCATTTATCCAACAAGCTACATCTCTTCTCAGAGAATATGACACGCCCAGTACTTACGCAGATAGAAGGAATTTACTACTCTATTCTCGCAATACTTGGTGCCCCTGGTGAGGAACGACTTTCCGATTTTGTTTATCTTTGCCAGTGTTCACCGTTGGTACTTATATTACTGAGTATGAAGTCATGGCATTTTTTATGTTAATGCATTTGTTCTATCCGTTAGATTGACGAAGGCGAATTTTCCAAATGTTAATTTAAATTAATGATATATTTAATAATAGTCTTCATTGACCTTTGAAGCAAAACTCTGTCTGACATGGTTGTCCTACAGGGTTGAGCTGTGTAGCCTTTTTATGTACAGTTTGGGGGGAAGAAGGATCGTACGTGTCATACAGCACGTCTAACACTAAGCTGGCGAAGTTTCATCCAGGACACTTGATTACGGATGCAATGTTTAAAAACTGCAATGCCGCTCCTTACTCTGTTGTCTCTACAGAAAAACGTACATAATATTTCTGAAACAAACTGAAATAATCAAGAGTTTTGGAGAAATACTTGGCTGAAGTTCACATCAGAATGATTTGAGTAGGTTTCTGTTTCTACTGCCGAGCTTCTTGTGTGCTACCCTAAGTAGTTATCCAACTACGTGGTCACTTAAATTTTGGCAACAGTGTGAAATGCTTGATATAATATGGGCCATTCACTGTAGACACTTTCGATGCTGATTTGCAATAACTCCATTTTAAATTTTATTTCAGTCGGGGACTGTCGAAACATTTATTACGCTGTTACTGTCAATACTAACCTTTGTGGACCAGAACACAGTTTGGAGCAACTCGGAAAGTGTTGATTTATTTCATGTGTTCCAAGTGAACCAAAGATGGAGCAGAGCCAATCCATTACCAACACAGCTTGTTTGTAATGACGCAACATTTCGACTTTAAATTTGGCTGCCGCTTTGCAAACGAACAAAACGCCAAAAATTTAAAGCGTTTATACAGTCCCACATCTGATTACATCACTATTTTCTAAGTAATTGCACATGGTATTATTTACGGAAACAAAACCTTTGATACTACGGGGATTCTGCTGCCGAGTTGTCAAGTGTGCTAACTAGACGGCAATTGCGGTTGAAATATCTTGATGTTACTTTATTGCACAACATGATGCATTAAAGGAATTACTGACACTTGCAAATTAAGAATGTTTTCTGGGAAGGCAGAATTTATTACTAACAGTCGCTTGGTGGTACAGTACTTGTATGTTTATTAAAAGAGATATACATTTGGCCAAAGGTTTACAACTGGCTTTCTTCAGGTCAGGCGCAAGAATGCTAAATTTCAAACGTTCACAACAATTTACAGAGCAGGAGGAAAGGGCGCTGAGTGATTGGCACATCGGCTCTTATAGGCTGAGGCCTGGCCATGCTCAAAGCAACGTAAACTAAAGGCTCCAAAGATCTCGGGCAATTCAATGAATGTGCAAGGCACAGACATATTACTTTTATAATAATAAGAATTGCGGCTATGTGTTCCCACATGGGGCCCATTTAAGCCTGGCCTTTTGTGGCGTTCTGAAACATTCCCTGTTCAAGTCCTACTCAGGCCCTCTCCAAAACTGTTCTTTCGGTACTCTGATGCCTGCATCGGTGACGCTTCATACACGCATTTGGACCAGGTCAAAATATCGATTTTGCTTCCAAAATCCATCCCTCTCCCACCTTCACATTTGCTATCCCCGACTTTCCCCTTCCCTTCCCTGACTTCTTTATCTCCATTTCAGGTGAGAGACTGTCCACCAATATACATTACAAGCCCACCGACTCTCAAAGCTACCTCGACTACAGCTGCTCACACGTTGCTTCCTGTAAAGACTAAATCCCATTCTCTCAGTTCCTTTGCCGTCGCCGCATCTGTTCCGATGATGCCACTTTCTTGTTTAGTGCTTCGATGATGCCACTTTCTTGTTTAGTGCTTTAGACATGTCTTTTTTTTCCATCACCCTGACTGTGGCTAACAAGGCCTTCAGCCATGTCCGACCCATCTCCCACGTCCCGGCACTCACAACTTCCTCTCCCTCCTATATAGGGTCCCGCTTGTCCTCATTTTTCACGCCATTACAGCCGTCAGTCGTTTCGGTGCTAGGGAAGGATGGAAATGCAACCGGCTAATTCACTAGATCGCATTTTATGCCATTTGATGTAACACAAAATAAGCAGCAAAGTGCAAAGGAACAGAACATCGTTAGCAATAAAAGGACTAGGCCATATGGACCCTTGAGCTTGCTCAGCCTGTTCATAACATCATCTTTATCATTGATTATATGCTCACCATCCAAGCTATTGGATCAGTAGAGTCCAAAGTAAATCGATATCAACCTTGAAAATAGTCCTTAACCTAATATCCGCAGCATTCTACGGTGTGGCATTCCAATGTTACACAACCCTCTGAATGAAGAAAATTCTCACCCATCTTACATCGAATTTGTTGTCACGTATCGTGATGCCATGCCCCCTAGCTCTAGATTTTCCAATCAGGGATATAGCCTTACAGCATATATCTTCTCAAGCTCTCTCAGAATATTTTATGTTTCAATTACATCACCATTTATTCTTTGAAATTGCAAACAGTGCAGTGCTATTCCATTCAATCTCTCCTCGTCAGGCAACAGTCTCATCTGAGGAAACCGTCTAAGCAAGCATTTATTTCACCTGCTCTAAGACAAGCATATCGTAAATTGTAGTCCTTTGTTGTTTCACAAAGACCTGCGGAATTGCCATGGAACTTGTTACTCTTACATTCCAATCACCTGCCAAATTCTGTCATACTATGTTTCTATTCAGCGGCTTCCTGTTTTGCATCGCTCAATCTTTCGTATGTGTGTGTGTGTGTGTGCGCGCACTTACTGCAAAAAGACACCCTTGAACGTCAACAATTAGTTATTTCATCATTAAAAAAACTCCACATTTTTTTCTATTTTTCAAGCAAAGTTAATATTCCTCCATCTCCCCATATCATACTTCACCTGGCTAACGCCTTACCAACGCTCACAACCTGTCTATTTCCATTTACAAAACCTTGCCGACGTCATCAGCGTTCAAATTTCCCATCGAAATTTTTATCATTAGCAAACTTAATACATTGCATTAGTCCCGTTCATCAATGTCATGAATATGAATCGCAGATATCTGAGTCCCCAGCAGCGATCATTGCGACACTCGAATATTAGGGATCTAGGTCTAATGATGGTCTACTTATTCATGATCTACGTTTTCACTCATGTAACTAATGTTCTATCCATGTTAATGTGGTACCACCAAAGTAAGATCATCTTCAACGATCTTCCCCAAAAGCAGCCAGAATGAAGGACGTATTTTCAAAATCCAAAAATCTAATTGCTAGATTGATGAAAAAGAAACTGAGATAAGATAAAAGCTAAACAAATAGAGCAAGTATGTAAATCATGGTCTGCTGTTCATCTGTTAGAAAATGTAGATTTTAAGATTTGCTTTCGTCTTTTCTTCAGCTAATTTGGTGACAATCGTCACACTTTCCCGTGGAAAATGCGGTCTCTCCAAATGTATCACCCAGTATCTGTTGGCCATGGCAGTGACGGATCTAATGGTCCTGATATTTGACATGGCTCTGTATGAGATTAAAGATGCTTATTTCCCTTATTCATTTCTGAACTATACTCCTGTTTGTCAGCTCAATCTGGTCCTGATGTATATTTCGATTGATTGTTCTGTTTGGTAACTGTAGCTTTCACCTTTGATCGATTTGTTGATATTTTTCATCTAACATTACGACCTAAATATTGCACTGAGAGAATTGCTGCCCTGTTAATAGAAGCAATCAATTTCTTAAGCAGTTTGCAAAATGTTCCAATATACTTTGTTTATGAACCTCTGGAAGTAATTGACAAAGTACCATGGTCATGCTATACAAAACCAAGTTTCTACACCTTACCCATGTGGATAGCGCTGTTCTGGCTAGACACGATTTTAACACCATTTTCACCATTTGTGCTGATTGTGCTTTTTAACGTCCTGACCATTAGAAATATTTTACTAGCCAATAGGGTAAGGAGTAGTCTGCGAGGAAACAACAAATGTGAACATCACTCTGATCCAGAGATTGAGAGCAGAAAGAATTCCATAATTTTACTGGTTGTTATATCTGGCAGCTTTACACTGTTATGGATGGTAATTTTCATATTTTTATATCAGTTCATTTTACAGATATTCAGTTTTTAGAAGCACATTAGAATGATTCTGTCACCATTGTGGGACAGTCTGGATATATGCTTAGGTGTTTGAGTGGTTGCACAAACACTTCCATTTATGCAGCGTTCCAGAGAAAATTTAGGAATGAATTGAAGATTGTGATTAAATGCCCCCTGACATTCATTTCATGTTTGAATAAATGATGTAAAATAAATGGTTTTACAGAATTGCAATTCAATTAGCTGCATCTGAACCGAACAGAATGTGTTCAACTGACGTATGCACAAAGACAATGGGGACTTCCACCCGCCCTTTTTATTCAATTGAATGATGTAGTACACATGGCTTTGAAACAGGACTTCTCCCAATCCCCTACCTCAGTCTGTATTCAAGTCCCACTGGAGACACTGTTGATATACTGACATGCAAATTTGTGAAAACTGAAATAATCTCTATTGGTTTTCTAGGCCTGCAGGCCAGACCTCTGGATTTCTTCCCTTTTTTTTCAATTCAGCTTTGAATGCTAACATATTTACTATCTCACTCACTAACTCTGCAGTAGATTATCACAGCCTCATGACCCTTAGAGTCAAGACTTTTTTGGTACCCCTGCTCCAAAACATTTCAAAATAAAATTATTCACAGCATTTCACTATTTCAAGGGATCACACGTTTCTTGACGTGTAAGATTATATCGATCTGCCCTTGGAGAAAACCACACTCCAGGCAGAGAAGTATATTCATTGCAATATTAACATCGAAGGAACTGATGTTGTTACTTTGAAAGCTGAATAGTGGTTGCACCTCATTGACAACATAGGTTGGTGGCTGATTAACTAATGTGGGAAAATTCCAATCTTTTGAGTCATGGCTATCAGACAATCTCATCTCTCTTTGACCACTGCGCCCACAACCAGCCACACCCCCACCCCATCCTTCCACCTCGGCCACACCCTCACCTCACCCCCTCCCCAAACCCCTAGGCATCAACAAATTCATGACTTAATTGGCTCGTTTAACTTTACTGTCCAGGCAATGATTGCTTCGACTTGCAGTTTAGCACAATCATTACAAATATGCACTAACTTGCAAGACCACATCATCAACAAAAACATACATGTTTTGAATTCAAACATGCAGAATAGTTGTGATTCCCGTCAGAGGTTCAGGCGAAATATAGTTGTCAGTTTAAGTAAAGTATCAAAGCAATGCAGTGTAATATACTGTATATTAGCCAGATTGATGAAATATACCTGCCACGACTCCATCCCCCATACCACCCTAACAGCCACCACCCCCACCCGCAACACCCACCATCGCTGCAAAAGGCTTTCCAAGGTGCTTTCTTAATGGAAAATACTTTTGGAAGGGAAATATCTTTCATTGACTTACAGTGGACTGGATGGTAATTTTGTTTAATAGTGTGCCATCGCTTTTCTTGCTGAAGAAAATCTTTAATATTAGAAGAGATTGTTTAAAACATTGCTTCTGAAACGAAACTTGGAAATACTGTAAACAATGAAAAGGATGCCAACATGTTTCAGAGGGAATCATAATTGTGAACCGGGCAGACACATGACAAGCAAAAGATAAAGCAGAATTAATAAAGTGACACATTTTGAGAGGGAGAATGAGACGCAAGTTCAGATTATCATTCCGATTTAAGGCAAGCTGAGATGGTATGATGCAATGAAATTAGCTCCACTTTATACCAGGTCCTTGACTCAACGAAATAGGAGGTGAACTGAGCCCATGACTTGAAAGGGTTTTGTTATTTTTTTCATTTTGACAACTGTTGTCTCCTTTCATTCAACATTGCTATCATTGACATACAGTCAGAGAGACTAAGGCCTCAAACCGATTGGCCCATCAATGCATTTTCATTTGCTTTGGAACTAAACTAACTTCTTCGATATATATCCGCATTTAATGCTCTATTAGCATCAGCAATTATTTGGAAAATAAGGAATCCTACAATAGACAATCCAATTTTAATTGATATGTTCATCTTACTTGAAACTTAATGACTTAAAACACACACACACACACACACACACAAACACACACACACAGTCATACACAGAGGCAGAGGCCTGAGCAAGACTTACTTTGGAAAGTAGAAAATCTCTCTATATATATATATATATATAAGATGGGAAGACAGAATTGGTCCCTTCAAAGAGAGGAAAATTGGTAAAAATCATACAGGCAAAATAGTTATACGGAGGGGAGACACTCTCTCCGCACCTACTGACAGACACTGTGCCCGGACTCACTGACCGACACGGTCTGCACACTCACTGAGAGACACTGTCCTTGCACTCACCGACAGACACATTCCCTGCACTTGCTGACAGACAGACTCTGGCCCCGCACTCAGTGACAGATACTGTTGCTGCATACACTGACAATCACTGGCCCGCACTCACTGACCAACACTGTCCCCACACCGACTGACAGACACTGTCCCTGCACTCACTGAGAGATACGGGTCCTGCATTTGCTGACAGACACTGTCCCCGCACTCACTGACAGACACTGTCACCGCACTCACATGACAGACGCTGTGGCCGCACTCACTAAAAGACAATTTCCCTGCATTCACTGACAGACACTGTCCCAGCACTCATTGGCAGGCACTGTCCCTGCACTCATGGGCAGACACTGCCCCTGCACATACTGACAGGCACAATCCTTGCACACACTGACAGACTCTCTCCCCACTGTTGCTGTTGAATGCCGTCCCCACACTCACTGACAGAATACACCATGCACACACTGACAGATTCTGTCCCAGCACTCACTAACATACAGTTTCCGCACTCACTGAGATACAGTCCCCACACTCACTGACTGACAATGTCCCCATAATCACTGACAGACACTGTCCCAGCACTCACTGAAATAAGCTGTCCCCGCATTCACTGAAAATCTCTGTCCCCACAGTCACTGTCAGACTCTGTTCCCGCACTCGGTGACAGACAACTAACCCTGCACTCGCTGTCAGACAATGTCATCGCACTCACTGACAGACACTGCCCCAGAATTCACTTACAGATGCTTTCCCTGCACGCACTGACTGACACTGTGCCCCCATGCACTGCCACTTTCCCCGCACGCACTGTAAGACACAGTCCCCACCCTCACAGACAGACACTGTCCCAGCACTCAGTGACAGACACTGTAACTGCACTCACTGACAGACACTGTCCCAGCACTCACTGACAGACACCGTAACTGTACTCACTGACAGACACTGTCCCAGCACTCACTGGGAAGAACTGTCCCCACACGTACTGACAGGCACTGTCCTTGCACGCACTGTGCCAGAACTCACTGACAGTGGCTTTTCCCGGACTCATTGACAGACACTGTCCCCGCACTCACTGCCTGACGCTGTCCTCACATTCATTGTCAGACACTGTGACTGCATGCACTGACTGACACTGTCCCCGCATGCATTGCCAGACACAGTCCCCGCATGCATCGAAAGATGCTGTCGCCGCCCTCACAGACAGACAATGTCTCCGCACTCACTGACAGACACTGTCCCGGCACTCACTGACAGACACTGTCCTTGCACTCTCTGACAGACACAAACAGCACACTCTATGTCAGATACTTTCCTTGCACTCAGTGACTGGCACTGCCCTTGTACTAATTGACAAACATTGCCATTGCACTCTGCGACAGACACATACCACAGACTCACTGACAGACACCGTTACCGCATTCACGTACAGACATGTTCCCCTCAATTACTGACATACACAATCCCAGCAAAAAGTGTCAGAAACTGTGACATTGTCCCAAAACTCAGTGAGAAGCTTTTCCACTGCAATCACTTAGACAGGTTCCCTGCAATCACTAAACCAACTGTCCATAAAAGACACTGTCCCTGCACTCAATAAGAAGCACTCTCCTCGCACTCACTGGCACGCTCTGCCCCCGCAGTCATTCACACAGACTGATCACACACTCACTGGCACTCATTGTCTCCAATGTCACAGACAGACACTGTCCCAGCACTCACTGACAGCCTCTGTACCTGCACTCGCTGACAGATATTTTCCCCACTGTCACTGACAGACATTGTCCCCAATGTCACTAACAGACATTGTCCCAACTGTCACTGACAGACAATGTACCAGCACTTTCTGACAGGGACTCTCCCTGCACATAGTGACACACACTGTCCCTGCAGTCATTCACACAGACTGACCACACACTCCCTGGCACTCATTGTGCCCCTAGTCACAGAGAGGCACTGTCCAAGCACCCACCAGCAGTCCTTGTAAATGCACTCACTGACAGACAATGACCCAACTATCACTGACACAAAATGTCCCCGCACTCACTGACAGGGACTCTCCCCGCACTCAGTGACACACACTCTCTCTGCAGTCATTCACAAAGGTTGACCACGTACTCACTGGCAGTCATTGTCCCCCTCGTCACAGAAAAACACTGTCCCAGCACTCACTGGCAGACACTGTCCCAACTGTCACTCATAGACATTGTCCCTGCAGTCACTCACAGACATTGACCACACACTCACTGGCAGAACTGCCCCTGTAGTAAAAGAAAGACACTAAGTCTGCACTCACTGACCAACATTATCCCCACACTCACTAACAAACACTGGCCCCACGCTCACTGGCAGGCACCCATTCTGGCAGCCACTGCGCACTCACTGATAGGCCGTATCCACACATTCTCTGACAGATGTTGCCCCACGCTCACTGAGAGACATTGTGTCCGCATTCACATACAGACACTGACTTGCCAAAGTTATCACATCACCCACACTCACTTTCACACACCCTCCCTGCAGCCACTGAGAGGCTGTATTCATACACTCACTGATGAACTGTTTCCCCACATACATTGACAGACACTGCCCCTGCACTCACTGGCAGAAACCGTCCACGCACTCACTTTCAAGCAATGACGCGCAGTTACTGAAGGGCACAGACCCTGCAGTCTCTGTCAGATTCTGCTCCCCCACTCATTGACAGGCACTGTCCCCGCACTCAATGAAAGACAGTGTCCCCGCACTCACTGTCAGACTCTAGAACCGCACTCACTG
Organism: Carcharodon carcharias; assembly: GCF_017639515.1. Classification (NCBI taxonomy): domain Eukaryota; kingdom Metazoa; phylum Chordata; class Chondrichthyes; order Lamniformes; family Lamnidae; genus Carcharodon; species Carcharodon carcharias. The sequence continues at coordinate 67,337,762 of NC_054485.1, forward strand.
GCTGACATTTTCCCCGCACTCATTGTGAGACACTTTCCCACAATCACTGCCTGACACTGTCCACTCACTCATTCTCAGACACTGTCCCTGCGTGCTCTGACAGACACTGTCACCACACTCAGTGACAGACACTGACTGCACACTCACTATTAGGCACTGTCCCCACATGCACTGTCAAACACTCTCCCCGCATTCACTTGCAGATGTTGTCCACGCACACACTGAAAGACACTTTCCCCGCACGCACTGACAGACACTGTCCCAGCACGCATTGACAGACACTGTCCTTTCATCTCTGACAGACACATACCACACACTCACTGACAGACACCGTCACCACATTCACTAACAGACATGATCCCCTCAATCACTGACATACACAATCCCAGCAAAAAGGTTCAGAAACTGTCCCCACCATAAGAGTGTGACACTGTCCCAGCACTCAATGAGAAGCTTTTCCTCTGCAATCACTTACAGGCAGTTTCACTGCAATCACTGATATATCCCATACCAACAGTCCGTGAAACACACTGTCCCTGTACTCAGTAAGAGGCATTCTCCTCGCACTCACTGACACACACTGCCCCCGCAGTCATTCACACAGTCTGACTACACACTCACTGGCACCCATTGTCCCCAATGTCACAAACAAACACTGTCTCAGCACTCGCTGACAGAAACTTCCACAGCACTCACTGTGAGATAATTTCCCCAATGTCACTGACAGACATTGTCACAACTATCACTGACAGACAATGTTCCAGCACTCTCTGACAGGGACTCTCTCTGCACTCAGGGACACACACTGTCCCCGCAATCAGTCACACAGACTGACCACATACTCACTGGCAGTCATTGTCCCCCTAGTCACAGAAAGACACTGTCACAGCATGCACTGACAGACATAGTCCCAGCTGTTACTGACAGACATTGTCCCTGCAGTCACTCACAGACACTAACCATGCACTCACCTGCAGAGCTGTCCACGTATTAAAAGATAGACACTGAATCTCACTCACTGACAAACATTATCCCCACAATCACTAATAAACACTGGCCCAGTGCACACAGGCAGGCACCCTTTCCGGCACTGACACTGAACCACACTCACTGACAGTTACAGCCCCTGCACTCACTGACAGAAAACGTTCCGGCGCTCAATGACAAAAACTGTCCCACAGCCACTGAAGGGCACTGACCCCAATCAAACTGTCCGCCACTGTCCCTCGCTCTCTGCCAGATACTGCCCCAGCTCACACTCATGGACACTGCCCCCGCACTAACTGAGAAGGACTTCCCCTGCCCCTACTAACAGACACTGTCCTCGCAGTCACTGACGGACATTGTCCCTGAACTCAATGACAGAATCTCTGCCCTCAGTCAGTGACACACACTGCCCCCGCAGTGAATAATGCAGACTTACCACACAGTCACAGGCTGTCATAGCCCCCCTCGCCACAGGCAGACACTGTCCTGCACTCACTGACACACTCGGTCCCAACACTCAAAGACACACATTGTCCCTGCAGCTACTCACAGACGCTGATCCATGTTAGAGGTAAGATAGTAAGTGAGAATTTATGGTAAGGGAGAATTTTTTGAAAGGGAATGAATCACTTAAAACCTCCAGGCAGCCAGTGCTACCAAGCACGTTAACAGTTAAAGGTTAACAGATGAACCATTCACAGCCTTAGAGCCTGCAAGCAACAGAAAGCTTCGGTAACCGGACTGGAGTCAGAGGATGGCAATAACATAAATTAAGTGTTCTCTAAAACAGATGGGGGAAGGACGGATGGTCTCAGATTAGATAGGTTGTAAGGACTCTGCCTGGGCGAAAATACGGACATACGATGCATGATCCTGTTACCAGGGATGTCTATTTAATATAAACCAACATATTGACGAGATCAGAATCTGAAGAATGTTCCTGTATGTGACCAATATTGTATAAATATGGTGAACAGTTGTAATTTAGCAAAGTTCTATCGAAAGCTACATTGAGACGGTTCTCTCCTTGCAAAGCTCGAATAAACGATCGTGACCTGTACCTGAGACTCCTGTGGTGCATTTCTCAAAGTTACCACATCACCCACACTCACTTGCACACACCATCCCTGCAGCCACTGAGAGACTGTGTTCACACACTCAATGATAAACAGTTTCCCCACATACACTGACAGACAGGGTCTGCACACTGATTGACAGACACTGTCCCAGCTCTCACTGGCAGAAACTGTCCACGCATTCACTTACAAACACTGACCCACCATTACTGAAGGGCACAGATGCCGCAGTCTCTGTCAGGGTCTGTTCCCGCATTCACTGGCAGACACTGTCCCCACACTCACTGACAAACATTGTCCCCGCACTCGCTCACAGACACTGTCCCCGCACACACTGACCTACATTGTTCCCAAAATCAATGACAGGGGCTTTACTTGCACTCATTGACAGGCACTGTCCCTGCACTCACTGAAAGACATTGTCTCCCTACTCACTGTCAGATGCTATACCCACACATAGACTGACACTGTCCCCGCACTCATTGTCAGACACTTTCCCGTGCTCACTGCCTCACACTGTTCCCGAACTCATTCTCAGACGTTGACACCACGCGCACTGACAGACACCGTCCCCACATTCGCTGTTAGATGCTGTCTTCGCATGCACTGACAAACACTGTCCCCGCATTCACTTACAGACAATATCCATGCACGCACTGAATGACACTGTCACCACATGCATTGACAGACACTCTCCCCATACGCACTGAACGACACCTTCCCCGCCGTCACAGACAGGCACTGTCTCCGCACGCACTGACAGACACTGTCCCTGCACTCACTATCAGACACTGTCCCCGCACGCACTGACAGATAGTGACCCAGCTCTCACTGGCTCTCTCCCTGCACTCACGGGAAGACAGTGTCCCCGCACATACTGACATGCAACATCCTTGCATGCACAGACAGGCTCTGTGCCCACTGTTGCTGTTATACGCTGTACCCACACTCACTGACAGAAAACACCACGCACACACTGACAGACTCTGACCCGCACCCACTGACAGATACAGTCCCTGCACTCACTGAACAACACAGTCCGGTACTCACTGACAAACACTGTTCCTGCACTCACTGAACAACATTGTCCCCGCATTAACTGACTGCCATTGTTCCCACACTCACTGTCAGACTCTGTCCCCGCACTCACTGACCAACAGCGTCCCCGCACTCACCACAGACAATGTCTCCGCACTCACTGACCTATATTGTCCCAGAATTCTTTTCCCTGCACTCATTGACAGACACTGACCCCGTCGTCACTGAAAGACACTGTCCCTGCACTCAATGTCAGACACTGTCCCCGCAAGCACTGACTGACACTGTCCCCACACTCAGTGACAGACACTGTTCCGCATTCACTGTCAGACACTGTCCCCGTACACACTGACAGACACTGTCTGCATGCTCACTGATAGACACTGTCCCCATGCTCACTGTCAGACACAGTGCCAGAATTCACTGACAGACAGTTTCCCCACACACACTAACAGACAATATCCTCGCAAGCACTGAAAGACACTGACCTCACCATCACTGACAGAGACTGTCTCCGCACTCATTGACAGACATTTTCCTTGCAATCTCTGACAAACATATACTGCACATTCTATTTCAGGCACTTTCCTTGCACTCAGTGACTGGCACTGCACTTGCACTCACTGACAAACACTGTCCTTGCATTCTCCAACAGAGACATACCACATACTCACTGACAGAGAATGTCACCACGTTCACAGAAAGACATGATCCCCTCAATCACTGACATACACGTTCCCAATAAAAAGTGTCAGACACTGTCCCCGTAATAACAGTGCGACACTGTCGCAGCACTCAGTGAGATGCTTTTCCTCTGCAAAGACTTACAGAAAGTTTCCCTGCAACAACCGATAGATCCTAAACCTATAGTCCATTAAAGACACTGCCCCGCACTCAGTAAGGGGCACTCTCCTCGCACTCACACACACGCACTGCCCCCTCAGTAATTCACAGAGACTGACCACACACTCACTGGTTATCATTGCCACCCTAGTCACAGAAAGACAATCTCACAGCACTCACTGACAGCCTCTGTACCCACACTCGTTGACAGATACTTCCTCAGCAATCACTGAGAGACAATTTACCCACTGTCATTGACAGACATTGTCCCCAATGTCACTGACAGACATTGTCCCAACTGTCAATGACAGACAATGTTCCCAAACTCTCTGACAGGGACTCTCCCTGCACTCAATGACACACACTGTCCCCGCAGTCATTCACACAGACTGACCACATACTCACTGGCACTCATTGTGCCCCTAGTCACAGAAAGAAACTGTCGCAGCAGTCACAGACGGCTTCCGTACCCGCACTCGCTAACAGGCAATGTCCCAACTGTCACTGCCACACAATATCCCCACACTCACTGACAGGGACTCTCCCCGCTCTCAGTGATACACACTCTCCCCACAGTCATTCACACAGGCTGTCCACATACTCACTGGCAGTCATTGTCCCCCTAGTCACGGAAAGATACTGTCCCAGCACTCACTGACAGACCCTGTCCCAACTGTCACTCACAGACGTTGTCCCTGGAGTTTCTCACAGACACTAACTACACACTCACTGGAAGAGCAGTCTGCGTAGTAAATGATAGACCCAGACTCCGCACTCACTGGCAAACACTAATAAATACTGGCCCCGCGCTCACTGGCAGGCACACATTCCGGCAGCCACTGAGAGACACTGTCTGTGCACTCACATATATGCCGTATCCCCACATTATCTGACAGACATTGTCCCCACAGTCACTAAGAGACACTGTGCCCACATTCACAGACAGATATTGACCCTCACTCACTGACAGTCATAGTCCCTGCACCCACTGGCAGAAAATGTCCCTGCGCTCACTGACAAACACTGGTCCGCAGCCACTGAAGGGCACTGACCTTATACAATCTGTCTGACACTGTCCCCGCGCTCTCTGACAGACAAAGCCCCAGCACACACCCACAGACACTGCCCACCGCACACACTGAAGAGGTACTTCCCTGCCACAAATAATAGACACTGTCCTTGAAGTCACTGACAGACATTGTCCCTGAACTCAATGACAGAAACTCTGCCTTCCTTCAGTGATACACAATGCCCCCACAGTGAAACACACAGACTTACAACAAAGTCACAGGCTGTCATTGTCCCCCTCGCCACAGACAGACACTGTCCCGCACTCACTGACACAATCCGTCCCAGCACTCACTGACACACTCCATCCCAGCACTCACTGACACAATCCATCCCAGCACTCACTGACACACTCCGTCCCAGCATTCAATGAAACACATTGTGCTCACATTCACTCACAGACATTAATCACTGTTAGGGTCAAGATATTAAGTGAGAATTTGTGGTAAGGGAGAATTTATCGTTAGAGAATGAATCACTTAAAATCTCCAAGCAGCCAGTGCTACCAAGCACATTAACAGTTAAAGGTTACCAGATAAACCTTGCACAGCCTTAGAGCCTGCAAGCAACAGAAAGGCTTCAGGAACTGGACTGGAGTCAGAGGATGGCAATAGCATAGATTTCTGTTAGATCTCAACAGATAGGGGAAGGATAGATGGTCCCAGCTTAGATAGGAGTTAAGGACTCTGGCTGGGTGAAAATATGGGCTTACAATGCATGCTCCTGTTACCAAAGATGATTATGTACTATAAACCAATATATTGACGAGATCGGAATCTGGAGAATGTTCCTGTACGTGACCAATATTGTATAAGTATGGTCAACAATTGTAATTTAGCAAAGTTCCATCGAAATCTGCATTGAGATGGTTCTCTCCTTGCAATAGCTCGAATAAAAGATCGTGGCCTGTATCAGAGGATCCTGTGGTGCATTTGTCACGTTACCACATCACCCACACTCACTTACACACACCATCCCTGCAGCCACTGAGAGACTGTTCACACACTCACTGATAAACAGTTTCACCGCAAACACTGACAAACACGGTCCGCACACTCATTGACACACACTGTCCCAGCACTCACTGGCAGAATCCATCCATGCACTCACTTACAAACAGTGACCCGCAATTACTGAAGGGCACAGGCGCCGCAGTCTCTATCAAACTCTGTTCCCGCATTCCCTGATAAACACTGTCACCACACCCACTGACCTACATTGTTCCCGAACTCAATGACAGGAGTTTTACTCATACTCATTACCAGGCACTGTCCCCGCACTCACTGAAAGACACTGTCCCCCTACTCACAGTCAGATTCTATACCCGCACACATTGACTGACACTGTCCCCGCACTCTTGTCAGACACTATCCTGTGCTCACTGCCTGAAACTATTCCGCACTCATTTTCAGACACTGACCCAGTGCGCACTGACAGATACTGTCCCCGCACTCAGTGACAGGACACTGTCCCCACACTCACTGTTAGACACTGTCCCCGCATGCACAGACAAACACAGTCCCCGCATTCACTTACAGACACTGTACATGCACGCACTGAACGACACTGTCACCACACACACTGACAGACTCTGTACCCTCACAAACTGTAAGACACTATCCCCACCCTCACAGACAGGAACTGTCTCCGCATCCACTGACTGACACTCACCGAGCGCTCACTGGCAGACACTGTCCCCGCACTCAGTGTTAGACACTGTCGCCACATGCACTGACAAAAACTGTCTCCGAATTCACTCATAGATACTGTCCACACACGCAATGAATGACACTGACCCCACCTTCACAGACAGGCACTGTCTCCGCACTCACTGACAGACACTGTCCCTAAACTGAGATAAAAACAAAAAAACTGCGGATGCTGGAAATCCAAAACAAAAACAGAATTACCTGGAAAACCTCAGCAGGTCTGGCAGCATCGGGGGAGAAGAAAAGAGTTGACGTTTCAAGTCCTCATGACCCTTTGACAGAACTTGAGTTCGACTCCAAGAAAGAGTTGAAATATAAGCTGGTTTAAGGTGTGTTGGGGGGCGGGGGGGAGCGGAGAGAGAGAGAGAGAGAAGTGGAGGGGGTTGGTGTGGTTGTAGGGACAAACAAGCAGTGATAGAAGCAGATCATCAAAAGATGTCACCAACAATAGAACAAAAGAACATATAGGTGTTAAAGTTGGTGATATTATCTAAACAAATGTGCTAATTAAGAATGGATGGTAGGGCACTCAAGGTATAGCTCTAGTGGGGGTGGGGAGAGCATAAAAGATTTTAAAATATTTAAAAATAATGGAAATAGGTGGGAAAAGAAAAATCTATATAATTTATTGGAAAAAAACAAAAGGAAGGGGGAAAAAGAAAGGGGGTGGGGATGGGGGAGGGATCTCAAGACCTAAAGTTGTTGAATTCAATATTCAGTCCGGAAGGCTGTAAAGTGCCTAGTCGGAAGATGAGGTGTTATTCCTCCAGTTTGCGTTGGGCTTCACTGGAACAATGCAGCAAGTCAAGGACAGACATGTGGGCAAGAGAGCAGGGTGGAGTGTTAAAATGGCAAGCGACAGGGAGGTTTGGGTCATTCTTGCTGACAGACCGCAGGTGTTCTGCAAAGCGGTCGCCCAGTTTATGTTTGGTCTCTCCAATGTAGAGGAGACCACATTGGGAGCAACGAACGCAGTAGACTAAGTTGGGAGAAATGCAAGTGAAATGCTGCTTCACTTGAAAGGAGTGTTTGGGCCCTTGGACGGTGAGGAGAGTGGAAGTGAAGGGGCAGGTGTTGCATCTTTTGTGTGGGCATGGGGTGGTGCCATGGGAGGGGGTTGAGGAGTAGGTGGTGATGGAGGAGTGGACCAGGGTGTCCCGGAGCGAGTGATCCCTACGGAATGCCGATAGGGGGGGTGAAGGGAAGATGTGTTTGTTGGTGGCATCATGCTGGAGTTGGCTGAGGATAATCCTTTGAATGCAGAGGCTGGTGGGGTGATAAGTGAGGACAAGGGGGACCCTATCATGTTTCTGGGAGGGAGGAGAAGGCGTGAGGGCGGATGTGCGGGAGATGGGCCGGATGCGGTTGAGGGCCCTGTCAACGACCGTGGGTGGAAAACCTTGGTAAAGGAAGAAGGAGGACATGTCAAAGAAACTGTTTTTGAAGGTAGCATCATCGGAACAAATGAGACGGAGGCGAAGGAAATGAGCGTCAACTCGCAGGCACTTCCTCCTACCTCTCCCTGGACCATGACCCCCACAACTGAACATCAAGCCATTGTTTCCAGGACTGTCACTGACCTCATCTCCTCTGGGGATCTTCCTCCCACAGCTTCCAACCTGATAGTCAGCCAACCTCGGACGGCCCGCTTCTATTTCCTACCCAAAATCCACAAACAGAACTGCCCCGGTAGACCGATCATATCAGCTTGATCCTGACCCACAGAACTCATTTCTCGTTATCTTGACTCCCTTCTCTCTCCCCTTGTCCAGTCCCTTCCCACCTACATCCGTGATTCCTCTGACACCTTATGTCACATCAACAATTTCCAGTTCCCTGGCCCCAACCACTTCCTCTTCACCATGAACGTCCAATACCTCTACAACTCCATCCCCCACCAGGATGGTCTGAGGGCCCTTAACTTATTCCTCGAACAGAGGCCCGAACAATCCCCATCCACCACTAATCTCCTCCATCTGGCTGAACTTGTTCTCACACTGAACAATTTCTTCTTCAACTCCTCTCACTTCCTCCAAATAAAAGGTGTGGCTATGGGTATCCGCATGGGCCCCAGCTATGCCTGTCTCTTTATGGGGTATGTGGAACATTCCTTGTTGCAGTCCTACTCCGGTCCCCTTCCACAACTCTTTCTCCGGTACATCGTTGATTACTTCGGTGCTGCTTCATGCTCTCGTCGGGACTTGGAAAAATTTATTAATTTTGCTTCCAATCTCCACCCCTCCATCATTTTCACGTGGTCCATCTCTGACACTTCCCTTCCCTACCTTGACCTCTCTGTCTCAATCTCTGGTGATAGACTGTCCACCAATATCCATTACAAACCCACCGACTCCCACAGCTATCTCGACTACAGCTCCTCACACCCCGCTTCCTGTAAGGACTCCATCCCATTCTCTCAGTTCCTTCGCCTCCATCGCATCTGTTCCGATGATGCTACCTTCAAAAACAGTTCCTCTGAAATGTCCTCCTTCTTCCTTAACCGAGGTTTTCCACCCACGGTCATTGACAGGGCCCTCAACCGTGTCCGACCCATCTCCCACGCATCTGCCCTCATGCCTTCTCCTCCCTCCCAGAAACATGATAGGGTCCCCCTTGTCCTCACTTATCACCCCACCGGCCTCCGCATTCAAAGGATCATCCTCCGCCATTTCTGCCAACTCCAGCATGATGCCACCACCAAACACATCTTTCCTTCACCACCCCTATCGTAATTCCGTAGGGATCTCTCGCTCCGGGACACCCTGGTCCACTCCTCCATCACCCCCTACTCCTCAACCCCCTCCTATGGCTCCACCCCATGCCCACGCAAAAGATGCAACACCTGCTCCTTCACTTCCTCTCTTCTCACTGTCCAAGGGCCCAAACACTCCTTTCAAGTGAAGCAGCATTTCACTTGCATTTCCCCCAACTTAGTCTACTGCATTCGTTGCTCCCAATGTGGTCTCCTCTACATTGGAGAGACCAAACGTAAACTGGGCGACCGCTTTGCAGAACACCTGCGGTCTGTCCGCAAGAATGACCCAAACCTCCCTGTCGCTTGCCATTTTAACACTCCACCCTGCTCTCTTGCCCACATGTCTGTCCTTGGCTTGCTGCATTGTTCCAGTGAAGCCCAACGCAAACTGGAGGAACAACACCTCATCTTCCGACAAGGCACTTTACAGCCTTCCGGACTGAATATTGAATTCAACAACTTTAGGTCTTGAGCTCCCTCCCCCATCCCCACCCACTTTCTGTTTCCCCCTTCCTTTTGTTTTTTTTCCAATAAATTATATAGATTTTTCTTTTCCCACCTATTTCCATTATTTTTAAATATTTTAAAATCTTTTATGCTCTCCCCACCCCCACTAGAGCTATACCTTGAGTGCCCTACCATCCATTCTTAATTAGCACATTTGTTTAGATAATATCACCAACTTTAACACCTATGTGTTCTTTTGTTCTATTGACGGTGACATCTTTTGATGATCTGCTTCTATCACTGCTTGTTTGTCCCTACAACCACACCAACCCCCTCCACTTCTCTCTCTCTCTCTCTCTCTGCTCCCCCCTCCCCACCCCCCACCACCACCCCCCCCAACCCCACCCCACCCCCCCCCCCCCCCACCCCCCGCCCCCCCGCCACATACACACCTTAAACCAGCTTATATTTCAACTCTTTCTTGGACTCGAACTCAAGTTCTGTCAAAGGGTCATGAGGACTTGAAACGTCAACTCTTTTCTTCTCCGCCGATGCTGCCAGACCTGCTGAGTTTTTCCAGGTAATTCTGTTTTCGTTTTACTGTCCCTACACTCACTGTCAGACACTGTCCCCGCACTCACTGGCAGGCTCTGTCCTCGCACTCACGGGAAGACACTTTCCCCGCGCATACTGATAGGCAACATTCTTTCACGCACAGACTCTGTCCATACTGTTGCTGTTATACGCTTTACCCACACTCACTGTCAGAAAACACCATGCACTCACTGACAGATGCAGACCCCGCACATACTGACAGATACTATCCCGGCACGCACAGTTCCCGTACTCACTGACAGACACTGTCCTTGCACTCACTTGACTACATTGTCCCGCATTTACTGACTGACATTGTTCCCGCACTCACTCACAGACACCGTCCCTGCACTCACTGACTTACATTGTCCCAGAACTCTTTGACAGTGTTTTTCCTCGCAATCATTGACAAACACTGTCCCCGTCCTCACTGAAAGACAATGTCCCTTTACTCAATGTCAGACTCTGTCCCTGCACTTACTGTCCCCACATTCATTATCAGACACTGTCCCCGCACGCACTGACTGACACTGTCCCCATGCTCAGTGAAAGGCACTGTTCCCGCATTCACTGTCAGACACTGTCCCCGCACGCAATGACTGACACTGTCCGCATGCTCAGTGAAAGGCACTGTTCCCGCATTCACTGTCAGACACTGTCCCTGCATGCACTGACAGACAATGTCCCTGCATTCACATACACGCACTGTCCCCGCACGCACTGCCAGACATTGTCCCTGCATGCACTGAAAGATACTGCCCCCACACTCACAGACAGACACTGTCTTCATGCACACTGAGAGACACTATCCCCGCACTCACTGACAGACGCTTCCTAGCACTCACTAATAGACAAATTGCCCACTGTAACTGACAGACATTGTCCCCAATGTCACTGATAGACATTGTCCCAACTGTCAATGACAGACAATGTTCCCACACTCTCTGACAGGGACTCTCCCTGCACTCAATGACACACACTGTCCCCGCAGTCATTCACACAGACTGACCACATACTCACTGGCACTCATTGTGCCCCTAGTCACAGAGAGAAACTGTCCCAGCTCTCACTGACAGCTTCCGCACCAGCAATCACTGACAGGCAATGTCCCAACTGTCACTGCCACACAATGTCCCTGCACTCTCTGACAGGGACTCTCTCCACACTCAGTAACAGACAATCTCCCCACTGTCATTCACACAGGCTGACCATATACTCACTGGCAGTCATTGTCCCCCTAGTCACAGAAAGACACTGTCCCAGCACTCACTGACACACTCCGTCCCAGCATTCAATGAAATGCATTGTGCCTGCAGCCACTCACAGACATTGACCCTGTTAGGGTCAAGATATTTAGTGTGAATTTGTGGTAAGGGAGTATTTATTGAAAGGGAATGAATGACTTAAAAAATCCAGGCAGCCAGTGCTACCAAGTACATTAACAGTTCAAGGTTACCAGATGAACCATGCACAGCCTTACAGCCTGCAAGCAACAGAAAGCTTCGGTAACCAGACTGGAGTTACAGGATGGCAATAACATAGATTACGACACTGTCCTCCTACCTCTCCCTGGACCATGACCCCACCACTGAACATCAAGCCACTGTTTCCAGGACTGTCACTGACCTCATCTCCTCTGGGGATCTCCCTCCCACAGCTTCCAACCTGATAGTCGGCCAACCTCGGACGGCCCGCTTCTATCTCCTACCCAAAATCCAAAAACAGAACTGCCCCGGTAGACCGATCGTCTCAGCTTGCTCCTGCCCCACAGAACTCATTTCTCGTTATCTTGACTCCCTTCTCTCTCCCCTTGTCCAGTCCCTTCCCACCTACATCCGTGATTCCTCTGACACCTTACGTCACATCAACAATTTCCAGTTCCCTGGCCCCTACCGCTTCCTCTTCACCATGGACGTCCAATCCCTCTACACCTCCATCCCCCACCAGGATGGTCTGAGGGCCCTTAGCTTCTTCCTCGAACAGAGGCCCGAACAATCCCCATCCACCATTACTCTCCTCCGTCTGGCTGAACTTGTTCTCACACTGAACAATTTCTCCTTCAACTCCTCTCACTTCCTCCAAATAAAAGGTGTGGCTATGGGTATCCGCATGGGCCCCAGCTATGCCTGTCTCTTTATGGGGTATGTGGAACATTCCTTGTTGCAGTCCTACTCCGGCCCCCTTCCACAACTCTTTCTCCGGTACATCGTTGATTACTTCGGTGCTGCTTCATGCTCTCGTCTGGACTTGGAAAAATTTATTAATTTTGCTTCCAATCTCCACCCCTCCATCATTTTCACGTGGTCCATCTCTGACACTTCCCTTCCCTTCCTTGACCTCTCTGTCTCAATCTCTGGTGATAGACTGTCCATCAATATCCATTACAAACCCACTGACTCCCACAGCTATCTCGACTACAGCTCCTCACACCCCGCTTCCTGTAAGGACTCCATCCCATTCTCTCAGTTCCTTCGCCTCCATCGCATCTGTTCCGATGATGCTACATTCAAAAACAGTTCCTCTGACATGTCCTCCTTCTTCCTTAACCGAGGTTTTCCACCCACGGTCGTTGACAGGGCCCTCAACCGTGTCCGGCCCATCTCCCGCGCATCCACCCTCACGCCTTCTCCTCCCTCCCAGAAACATGATAGGGTCCCCCTTGTCCTCACTTATCACCCCACCAGCCTCCGCATTCAAAGGATCATCCTCTGCCATTTCCGCCAACTCCAGCATGATGCCACCACCAAACACATCTTCCCTTCACCCCCTTTATCGGCATTCCGTAGGGATCGCTCCCTCCGGGACACCCTGGTCCACTCCTCCATCACCCCCTACTCCTCAACCCCCTCCTATGGCACAACCCCATGCCCACGCAAAAGATGTAACACCTGCCCCTTCACTTCCTCTCTCCTCACCGTCCAAGGACCCAAACACTCCTTTCAAGTGAAGCAGCATTTCACTTGCATTTCCCCCAACTTAGTCTACTGCATTTGTTGCTCCCAATGTGGTCTCCTCTACATTGGAGAGACCAAACGTAAACTGGGCGACCGCTTTGCAGAACACCTGCAGTCTGTCCGCAAGAATGACCCAAACCTCCCTGTCGCTTGCCATTTTAACACTCCACCCTGCTCTCTTGCCCACATGTCTGTCCTTGGCTTGCTGCATTGTTCCAGTGAAGCCCTACGCAAACTGGAGGAACAACACCTCATCTTCCGACTAGGGACTTTACAGCCTTCCGGACTGAATATTGAATTCAACAACTTTAGGTCTTGAGCTCCCTCCCCCATCCCCACCCCCTTTCTGTTTCCCCCTTCCTTTTTTTTTTCCAATAAATTATAAAGATTTTCCTTTTCCCACCTATTTCCATTATAAAAAAAACCCCCACTAGAGCTATACCTTGAGTGCCCTACCATCCATTCTTAATTAGCACATTCGTTTAGATAATATCACCAACTTTAACTTTAACACCTATGTGTTCTATTGTACTATTGTCGTTGACATCTTTTGATGATCTGCTTCTATCACTGTTTGTTTGTCCCTACTACCACACCCCCCCCCCCTCCACCTCTCTGTCTCTCTATCTCTCCACCCCCCACGCACACACCTTAAACCAGCTTATATTTCAGCTCTTTCCTGGACTCGAACTCAAGTTCTGTCGAAGGGTCAGGAGGACTCGAAACGTCAACTCTTTTCTTCTCCGCCGATGCTGCCAGACCTGCTGAGTTTTTCCAGGTAATTCTGTTTTTGTTTTGGATTTCCAGCATCCGCAGTTTTTTTGTTTTTAACATAGATTAAGTGTTCTCTAAAACAGATAGGGGAAGGACAGATGGTCTCAGCTTAGATAGGAGGCAAGGTGAAAATAGGGACATATGATGCATGCTCCTGTTACATGAGATGTCTGCTAATGTAAAACAATGTATTGACGAGATTGGAATCTGTAGAATGTTCCTGTACATGACCAATAATGTATAAATATGGTGAACACTTATAATTTAGTAGAGTTCTATCTCAAGATGCATTGAGACGGTTCTCTCCTTGCAAACCTCAAATAAATGCTTGTGACCTGTACCTGAGACTCCTGTGGTCTGTTTCCCAGTTACCACATCACCCACACTCACTTACACACACTGAGAGACACTGTTCGGACACTCACCGATAGACTGTTTCCCCGCATTCACTGACAGACATGGTCCACACACTCATTGACCAACACTATCTCCGCACTAACTGACAGACACTGTCTCAGCACTGACTGGTAGAAACCGTCCGCGCACTATCTTACAAACACTGACCCACAGTTACTGAAGGTCACAGATCCCTCAGTCTCCGTCAGACACTGTTTCCGCAGTCTCTGACAGATAATCACCGTGCACTCACTGACAGGCAACGTCACCACATTCACTGACAGACACAGTCCCAGCACTCACTGACAGGCACAGTCCCAGTACTCATAGTCAGACTTTGTCCCCACACTCACTGAGAGATTCTGCCACTGTCCTCATTGACAGACACTGTCCCTGCAATCACTAACAGGCACTTTCCCTGCACTCACTGACAGACGCTGTCCCCGCAGTCATACACAGAGACTGACCACACTCTTACTGGCAGTCATTGTCCCCCTAGTCACAGACAGACATTGTCAGCGCACTCACTGACAGACTCTGCTCCCGAACTCACAGACAGACACTGACCCCACTGTCACTGACAGACATTGCCTCTGCACACAAGTTATTGCCATGCACACACTGACAGACACTATTCCCACAGTCACTGACAGACATTGCCTCTGCACTCACTGACAGATACTGTCCCCACTGTCACTGACAGACATTGCCTTTGCACTCACTGACAAACAATGTCCCAACTGTCACTGACAGCCATTGTCATGCACTCACTGACAGACACTGTTCCCAATGGCACTGACAGACATTGCCTCTGCACACACTGACAGATACTGTCCCTGCACTCACTGGCACACATGGTCCCCGCTTTCACTCTCAGACACTGACAGGCGCTCACTATCAGAATTCCCCCATAGTGAAATACAGACACTGACACAGCATTCACTTCCAGATACTCTCCCCCAACTCACCGACAGACACTCTCCTCACAGTCACTGACAGGCACTGTACTTGCACCCTCTGACTGACGTTGTCCCTAAACTCATTAACAGACACTGCCACCTCAAACCCGGAGAGACACTTTCCCGGAAACAATGTTCCCGTATTCATTGACTGATGCTGTTCCACAGCCACCGTGCAAAATGTCAGACACTGTCCCTGCACTCAGTGGCAGACACTATCTGTGCGCTCAATGACTGATACTGTCCATGTACTCACCGACAGATACAGTCCCAGCACTCACTGACAGACATTCTCCCCACTGTTACTGGCGGACATTGTCCCTACAATCACTGACGGAATCTGTCTCTACACTCACTGAACCACAATGTCCATGCTGTCACTCATAGAAATGGCCCCCTCTGTCCAAGACAGAAAATCTCCCCGCACTCATTGTTTGCGCATTCACTGACTGACAATTTTCACGAGGACACTGACAGACACTGACCCCGCACGCACTGTCAAACATTGTCCCAGCACTCACTGGCAGATTCCGCCCCCGCACTCACTGACTGACACTATCCCCGCACTGACTGACATACACTTGCCCCGCACTCACTGACAGGCACTGTTTCTGCACTCACTGACAGACACTGTTCTCGCACTCACTGACAAATAATGTTCCGCACTCACTGACAGACACGGCCGCCGCATTCGCTGACAGACACTGTCCCCGCACTCACTGACAGACATGATCCCCATAATCACTGACAAAAACTGCCCCAGCACTCACTTACAAACACTGTCCCTGCAATCACTGACAGACACTGTCCCCACTCCCGGTGACAGACACTGTGCCCACACTAGGTGAGAGAAACCATCCTTGCACTTGCTGACAGACAACGTTCCCACACTTACTAAAAGACACTGTGCTGCACTCGCTGACAGACACTGTCCCCACACTCACTGACAGACACTGACCAAGCGCTCATTGACAGAGAGACACTGTTCCTACACTCAATGATTTAGACACTGTACCGACACTCACTGAAGGGAACTGTCTCTGCACTCGCTGATAGACAGACACTCTCCCCACACACACTGACAGACACTGTACCAGCACTCACTGACAGGGAGACAATGACCCCACTCTAATTGACAGATGCTGTTCCAACAGCAACTGGCAGACACTGTCCCCGCATGCACTGACTGACACTGACCCCGCACTCAACGACCGACACCAAAACCGCACTCACTGACCGACACTGATCCTGCGCTCACTGACAGACACTGTCCCCACACTCAGCGACAGACACTGTCCCCGCCCTCACGGACAGACACTGTCCCCACACTCACTGTCAGACACTGTCACCGCACTCACTGACAAACATTTCCTGGCATCCCTGACAGAACCTGTCCCTGCACGCACTGACAAACTCTTTCCCGAACTCACTGAGACACACTGTCCCCGGACGCGTTGACAGAGCCTGTTCCCTCACTCACTGACAGAAACTGTATCTGCATTCACTGACAGATAGTATCCCCGCACTCAGTGACAGGCACTGTCCTGAACTCACTGTCAGACACTGTGCCCGGACTAACTGACAGACACTGACACCACGCACACTGACAGACACTGTACCCACTGTCCCCGCACTCACTGACAGAAACTTTCATCGCACTCGGTGACAGAAAATGCTCCAAACGCACTGACAGACAGAGTCCCTGCACTCGCTGACAGACCCTGTTCCCGCACTCGCTGACAGACCCTGTTCCTGCACTCGCTGACAGACAACGTCCCCGCACTCACTGACAGACACTGTCCCCGCTTTCAATGGCAGCCCTTGCCCCGTACTCGCTGACAGACCCTGCCCCCGCACTCCCTGACAGTCCCTATCCCCGCCCTCACTGATATATGCCACCCCTGTACTCACTGACTGACATCATCCCCGCACTCACTGAAAGACTATGTCCCCGCACTCATTGACACACACCATCCCCGCACTCACTGACAGGCACTATCCCGGCACTTACTGACTGACACTATCCTTGCACGCATTGATAGAATCTGATCCCGCACTCGCTGACAGACACTGTCCCCCCAGTCACTCACAGATGCTGTCCCCATTGTCATTCAGACTGACTGACCACACCATCACTGGCAGTCATTGTCCTCCTAGCAACAGATAGAAAATGTCCCAGCACTCAGTGTCAGAGTCAATACCTTCATTTGCTGAGAGACACTGCCTGTGAGAGTGTCTCCAGTGAGTGTGGGGACTGTGTCTGCCAGAGAATGTTGGGACAGTGTATGGCAGTGAGTGTGGGCACAATATCTGTCAGTGAGTGCCGGGACAGTGTCGGTGAGTGTGGGTACAGTGCCTCCCAGTGATTGTGTTGACAGTGTCTCTCAGTGAGTGTGGGCACATAGTCTCTCAGTGAGTGTGTGGACAGAGTCTGCAAGAGAGTGTGGGGACAGTGTCTCTCAGTGACTGTAGGCACAATGTCTGTACGTCACTGCAGGGACACTGTTGTGGGCACAGTGTTTCTAAGTGAGTTTGGGGACAGTGTCGGTCAGAGAGGGAGGGGGCAGTGTCTGTCAGTGAGTACAGAGGCAGTGACTGTCAGAGACTGCAGGGATATGGTCTATCAGTGAGTGAATGGACAGTGTATTTAAGTGGCTTCCAGGATAGTTTCTGCAAGTGAGTGCAGCGTCAGTGCCTGTTTTGAACTGACAAGCAAAACGAAGTTATAGGTCATGCTTGTGGGCAGACCGAAGGTGTACTGCTGAGCGATGACCAGCCTACGTTTGGTCTTTCCAATGTAAGGGAGACCGCATTGGGTGCATCGAATGCAGTAGGCCAAATTGAGGGAAGTGCAAGTGAAGTGCTGCTTCAATTGTAAGGGATGATTGGGCCCTTTGACTTTGAGGAAGTAAAGTAAAGGGGCAAGAGTTGCACCTTCTGCAATTGCATGGGATGGCACCAGAGGGAATGGTCCCTACGGAATGGGGCGTGAAAGGAAGATGTGTTTGGTGGTATATTAATTTTCAATGTTTAATTTTTATTTTTTCCACTTATATGTATTGTTATTAATTTTATTTCCCTTTTTTTCATTGTTTTATCCCCAACTTTTAGCCTTAACGATCTTTTTTCCCATCACCGCCCACTCCGCTCACCAAATCTCAATCTGTTTTATTACAGAGTGCTACCCTGGTCTGGCCATTTTCACCTTCTGCTTTCCAAACCTAATTTCAACATTAGCACTTCCTTTAGCCAGTACCATCACTTTTACAACACATTTCCTTCAGAACTGAAGAAGAGTCAAACGGACTCAAAACATTAATTCTGTCTTTCTCTCCATAGATGCTGTCAGGCCTGGTGAGATTTTTGCAGAATATTTTGTCTTTGTTTATGATTTCCAGAATCTGCAGTATTTTGCCTGTATCTTCCTGTCCCTGCATTCCTTGACAGACACCGCGGCCGCACTCCCTGGCATACACTGCCCCCACACTCACTGACAGACAATATCACTGGACTCACTGACACACATTGTCCCTGCACTCACTGACAGACCCTGTCCCCACACTAACTGACAGAGCCTGTTCTCGCACTCACTGGCAGACACTGTCCCCACACTCACTGACTTACACTATCCCCAAATTCGCTGACTTACACTAACCCGAAACTCAATGGCAATGTCCCCATACTCAATGACAGACAATTTCACCGCACTCACTAAAAGATACTATCCCCGCACTCACCCTTTATCTGCTAATCATTGACTGTCATTGCCCTTGCATTCAACGACAGCCACTTTTCTCACAGTCACTGACAGACACAGACCCGCACTCACTGACAGAGCTTTTAAGCTCCAATCACTGTCACACACTGCCCTTTCACTCAATGACATACATTGACACACACTCACTGACAGGCACTGTCTCTTGAACCACAGACAGGCATCATCCACACAATATCTGGCAGACACTGTCCCCGCATTCCCTGATGGGCAATGACCCCATATCCACTGACAGAGACTGCCTCTGCAGTCGCTGACAGACACTGATTCCGCACTCACTGACAGACACTGCCCCAAAACACACTGACAGACACTGGCCCCATCATCACTGACAGACACTGTCTCCGCACTCACTGACAGACACTGTACTTGCAATCAAAGACAGGCACTGTCCCCACACTCACTGACAGACACTGTCCCCGCACTCCATGACAGACACCATCCCCACATTCCCTGACAGATACTGTCCCCACACTCATTGACAAACACTGCCCCCGCACTTACTGACAGGCACTGTCCCCGCACTACATGACCGACACCGTCCCCGCAATCCCTGACAGATACTGTCCCCACACTCATTGACAAACACTGCCCCCGCACTTACTGACAGGCACTGTCCCCGCACTACATGACCGACACCGTCCCCGCAATCCCTGACAGATACTGTCCCCACACTCACTGACAAGCACTGCACCCACACTCACTGACAGACACAGTCCCCACAATCCCTGACAGATAATGTCCCCGCACTCACTGACAAATACTGTCCCCACACTTACTGACAGACAGTGTCCCCACACTCCATGACAGATACCGTCCCCACACTCCCTGACAGATACTGTCCCCACACTCACTGAAAAACACTGCCCCCGCACTTACTGTCAGACACTGTCCCCGCACTCCATGACCGACACCGTCCCTGCAATTCCTGACAGATACTGTTGCTGTACTCACTGACAAACACTGCCCCCGCACTCACTGACGGACGCAGTCCCCGCAATCCCTGACAGGTAATGTCCCTGGATTCACTGACAGATACTGTCCCCGCACTCACTGACAGACACAGTCTGCGCATTCATTGACAGACAATGTCCTCGCTCTCACTGACGGACAGTGTCCCCGCACTCACTGACTGACCCTGTCCCCGCACTCGCTGACAGACCCTAACTCCGCACTCATTGACAAATACCACCCCTGCACTCACTGATAGACACCACCTCCACAGACACTGACAGACACTGTCCCCGCTCTCACTGACAGACCTTGCCCTGCACTCAGTGACAGACAATGTACCCGCCCTCACTGACAGACACTGTCCCCGCACTCGCTGACAGACCCTGTCTCTACACTCACTGGCAGACACTATCCGCTCACTCACTGACATACACAACCCCCTCAATCACTGACAGACACCATCCCCTCACTAACTGACAGAGACTCTCCCTGCACTCACTGACAGACACCATTTCTGCACTCACTGACAGACACTATCCCTGGACTCACTGACAGAAACTGTCCCCGCCCTCGCTGACAGACACTGTCCCCCCACTCACTAACAGATGCTGTCCCCGTAGTCATTTAGACAGCTTGACCACACACTCCTTGGCAGTCAAAGTCCCCCTAGCCACAAGTAGACAATGTCCCGGCACTCACTGATGGAATCAATACCAACAACAGCCGACAGACACTGCCTGTCAGAGAGTGTGTGGACAGTGTCTCTCAGTGAGTCTGGGGACAGTGTCTGCCAGAGAGTGCGGGGACAGTGTATGGCAGTGAGTGCGGGCGCAATGTCTGTCAGTGAGTGCAGGGACACTGTCGGTGAGTGTGGGCACAGTGTCTCTCAGTGAGTGTGGGGACAGCAACTCTCAGTGACTGCATGCACAATGTCTCTCAGTGAGTGCAGTGTCACTTTCTGTCAGTGAGTGTGGGCACAGTGTCTCTCAGTGAGTGTGGGGACAGTTTGTGTCAGGGAGGGTGGGGGCAGAGTCTGTCAGAGACTGCAGGGATATGGTCTTTCAGTGAGTGCGCGGACAGTGTGTCTCATTGAGGGTGCGTACAGTGTCTCTCAGTGATTATGTGGACAGAGTCTGCAAGGGACAGTGTCTCTCAGTGACTGCATGCACAATGTCTATCAGTGAGTGCAGGGAGACTGTCTGTCAGTGATTGTGGGCATATGGTCTCTCAGTGAGTGTGGAGACAGTGTCTATCTGAGAGGTCAGGGTCAGTGTCTGTCACTGAGTGCAGAGGCTGCAGGGATATGGTCTACAAGTGAGTGAGCGGAAAGAGTCTCTCAGTGGCTGCCGGGATATTTTCTGCAAATGAGGGTGGGGTCACAGCCTGTTTTAAACTGGCAAGCAAAATGAAGGTAAGTATCATGCTTGTAGGCAGACTAAAGATGTAATGCAGAGCAGTGACCCAGCCTACGTTTGGTCTTTCCAATGTAAGGGGGACCACATTGTGAGCATCGAATGCAGTAGGTCAAATTGAGGGAAGTGCAAGTGAAGCGCTGCTTCAATTGAAAAGGGTGTTTCAACCCATGGATGGTGAGGAAGTAAAATAAAAGGGCAGGTATTGAACCTTCTGCGATTGCATGGGTTGGCGCTGTCTGGTAGGGTTGAGGCAGTGGAGGTGATGGCAGAGTGGACCAGGGTGTCCCAGAGGGAATGGTCCCTACGGAATTCCACCATGGGGTGTGAAAGGAAGATGTGTATGGTGGTTTTTCATTTTTGTTTTTTAATTTTTATTTTTTCCACTTATGTTCATTGTTATTAACTTTATTTCCACTTTTTGCATTGATTTATCCCCAACTTTTAGCCTTATCGATCTTTTTTCCCACCGCCACCCATTCCACTCACCCCATCCCAATCTGTGACAATACAGAGTGCAACCCTGGTCCGGCCATTATCACTTTCTGCTTTCAGCTCCTAAATTAACCATTAGCACTCCCTTTAGCAAGAACCACCATTATTACACCACATGTCCCTTCAGTTCTGAAGAAGAGTCAAACGGACTCGAGACGTTAATACTGTCTTTATCTCTATAGATGTTGTCAGGCCTGTGTGTTTGTTGTAGCATATTCTGACTTTGTTTAAGATTTCCAGAATCAGCAGTATTTTGCCTGTATCTTACTGTTCCTGCGGCCCTTGACAGACACGACCGCCGCACTCACTGAATTACACTGCCCCCACACTCAGTGACAATGTCCCCACACTCAATGACAAACACTGTCCAGGCAGTCACTGACAGACACTGTCCACGCACTCACTGACAGACCCTGTCCCCACACTCACTGACAGACAATTTCACCAAACTCACTCGCAGACTCTGTCCCAGCACTCACCCTTTATCCTCCAATCACTGACTGACACTGGCCTTGCATTCAATGCCAGCCACTTTTCCCGCACTCAGTGACGGACACAGTCCCCGCACTCACTGACAGATCTTTTGTCATCCAATCAATCTCAGACACTGCCCTTGCACTCATAGACAAGCACTATCTCCTGACCTACTGATAGAAGGACAGTTTCTAGCAGACACTGTCCCCGCGTTCTCTGACTGACAATGACACCGTATCCACTGACAGAGACTGCCTCTGCATTCGCTGACAACACTGAAGTCAAACTCACTGACAGGCACTTTCCCCATCATCACTGACAGGCACTGTCCCTGCACTCATTGACAGATAATTTCCCCGCCATCACAGACAGACACTGTCCCCACACACACTGACGGACAATGTCATTGCACTCACTGGCAGACACTGTCCCAGCCATCATTGACAAACACTGACAACACACTCACTGACAGACACTTTACCCGCACTCCCTGACAGATACTATCCACGCACTCACTGACATTTACTGTCCCCACACTCACTGACAGACACAGTCCCCGCCATCACTGCCAAACACTGTCCCCACAATCACTGATAGATGCTGTCCTCATAGTCATTCAGACAGACTGACCACACACTCCCTGGCTGTCATTGTCCTCCTAGTCACAGGAAGACAATGTCCCCGCACTCACTGACAGAATCAATACCTACTCTTGGTGACAGACACTGCCTGTCAGATTGTGTGTGGACAGTGTTACTCAGTGAGTATGGGGACAGTGTCTTCCAGAGAGTGTAGGGACAGTGTATGGCAGTGAGTGAGGGCACAATGTCTGTCAGTGAGTGCAAGAACAGTGTCGGTGAGTGTGGGCACAGTGTCTCTCAGTGAGTGTGGGTACAGAGTCTGCAGGAGAGTGTGGGGACATTATATCTCAGTGACTGCATGCACAATGTCTGTCAATGTTTGCAGGGTCACAGTCTTTCAGTGACTTTGGGCACATTGTCTCTCAATGAGTGTGGGTCCATGTGTTTCAGAGAGGGCATGGACATTGTCTGTCAGAGGCTGCAGGAATAATGTCTATCAGTGAGTGTGCGGACAGTGCCTCTCCGTAGCTGCCGGGATAGTTTCTGCAAGTGAGTGCAGGGTCATTGCATGCTTTCAACTGACAAGCAAAAGGAAGGTATGGATCATGCTTGTGCCTTATACTAACCAGAAACTCAATACCAATGTCCCCGCACTCACTGACAGACAATTCCAACACATTTACTGACAGCCACTGTCTCCGCACTCACTGACAGAAACTATCCCCACACTCAGTGACTTACACTTACCAGAAACTCAATGACAATGTCCCCGCACTCACAGGCATATCCTGTTCTCCCACTCAATGACACACCCTGTCCCCACACTCACTGACATACACTAACCCGAAAGTCAATGACAATGTCCCCACACTCACTGACAGACAATTTCACCAAACTCACGCACAGACTCTGTCCCCGCACTCTCCCTTTATCCTTCAATCACTGACTGACACTGGCCTTGCATTCAATGCCAGATGCTTTTCCCGCACTCAGTGATGGACACAGTACCCACACTCACTGACAGACCTTTTATCATCCAATCAATCTCAGACACTTCTCTTGCACTCACAGACAAGCACTGTCTCCTGAGCTATGGATAGACTGACAGTTTCTAGGAGACACTGTCCCCACATTCTCTGACTCACAATGAAACCATATCCACTGATAGAGACTGCCTCTGCATTCGCTAACAACACTGAATCCAAACTCACTGACATACACTTTCCCCGCCAGCACAGAAAGACACTGTCCCCACACACACTGACAGACAATGTCACCGCAGTCACTGGCAGACACTGTCCCTGCCATCACTGACAAAAACTGCCCACGGACTCACTGACAGACACTGTTTCCTCATTCCCTAACAGATACTACCCCCGCGCTCAATGACAGTTAATGTCCCCGCCATCACTGACAAACACTTTCCCCGCATTCCCTGATAGATACTGTCCACGTATTCATTGACATTTACTGTCCCCGCGCTAACTGACAGACACTGTCCCCACCATCACTGCCAAACACTGTCCCCACACACACTGATAGAAGCTGTCCCTGTAGTCATTCAGACAGACTGACCACACACTCCCTGGCTGTTATTGTCCTCCTAGTCACAGGAAGACAATGTCCCCGCACTCACTGACAGAATCAATACCTACTCTTGGCGGCAGACACTGCCTGTCAGATTGTGTGTGGACAGTGTCATTCATTGAGTATGGGGACAGTGTCTGTCAGAGAGTGTAGGGACAGTGTATGGAAGTGAGTGCGGGCACAATGTCTGTCAGTGAGTGCAGGGACAGTGTCTGTGAGTGTGGGCACAGTGTCTCTCCGTGAGTGTGGGGACAGTGACTCTCAGTGAGTATGAGGACAGAGCCTGCAGGAGAGTGTGGGGACATTGTATCTCAGTGACTGCGGGCACAATGTCTGTCAATGTTTGCAGGGTCACTGTCTTTCAGTGAGTTTTGGCACAGTGTCTCTCAATGAGTGTGGGGACCATGTGTTTCAGAGAGGCCATGGACATTGTTTGTCAGAGGCTGCAAGAATAATGTGAGTGCACAGACAGTGTCTCTCCGTGCTTGCCGGGATAGTTTCTACAAGTGAGTGCAGGGTAAGTGCATGTTTTCAACTGACAAGCAAAAGGAAGGTATGGATCATGCTTGTGGGCAGACCCAAGGTGTACTGCAGAGCAGTGACCCAGCCTATGTTTGGTCTCTCCAATGTAAAGGAGGCTGCATTGGGAGCATCGAATGCAGCAGGCCAAATTGAGGGAAATGGAATGGAAGTGCTGCTTCAATTGAAAGGAGTGTTTGAACCCATGGATGGTGAGGAAGTAAAGTAAAAGGGTAAGTGCTAAACATTCCATGATTGCATGGGTTGGCGCTGTCTGGTGGGTTGAGGCAGTGGAGGTGATGATGGAGTGGACCAGGGTATCCCAGAGGGAATGGTCCCTACGGAATTCCACCAGGGGGCGTGAAAGGAAAATGTGTATGTTGGTATATTCATTTTTGCTTTTTAATTTTATATTTTTTCCACTTATGTTCATTGTTATTAATTTTATTTCCATTTTTTTCTTGTTTTATCCCCAACTTTTAGCCATATCGATCCTTATTTTCCCACCACCGCCCACTCCGCTCACCCCCCCCCAATCTGTTACATTAAAGAGTGCTACCCAGGTCTGCCCAATATCACTTTCTGCTTTCCACTCCTAATTTCACCATCAGAACTCCCTTTAGCTAGTGCCACCACTTTTACACCACATTTCCCTTCAGCTTTGAAGGAGAATCAAACGGACTCGAGATGTTAATTTGGTCTTTCTCTCCATAGATGCTATCTGGCCTGGTGTGTTTTTTCTAGAATATTTTGGCTTTGTTTAAGATTTTCAGAGTCTGCAGTATGTTGCCTGTATCTTATTGTCCCTGTGGCCCTTTAGGGACAGTTCCATTACGCTCTCTGACTTACAATGCCCCCACATTCAATGACTGCATCCCCCACTCACTGACAGACAATTCCACCACATTTACTGACAGAAACTGTCTCTGCACTCACTGACAGAAACTGTCCACGCGCTCACTGACATTTACTGTCCCCACACTCACTGACAGACACTGTACCCGCACTCACTGATAGATACTGTTCCCATACTCACTGCCAGACACTGTCCCTGCCATCACTATCAAACACTGTCCTCACACTCACTGATAGATGCTGTACCCGTAGTCTTTCAGATATACTGACCACACACTACCTGGTTGTCATTGTCCTCCTAGTCACAGGAAGACAATGTCCCCGCACTCACTGACAGAATCAATACCTGCACTTGGCGACAGACAATGCCTGTCAGATTGTGTGTGGACAGTGTTGTTCAGTGAGTATGTCTGCCAGAAAGTGTAGGGGCAGTGTATGGCAGTGAGTGCGGGCACGATGTCTGTCAGTAAGTGCAGGGACAGTGTCTGTGAGTGTGGGCTCGTGTCTCTCAGTGAGTGTGGGGACAATGTCTCTCAGTAAGTGTGGGGACTGAGTCTGTAGGAGAGTGTGGGGACATTGTATCTCAGTGACTGCGGGCACAATGTCTGTCAATGTTTGCAGGGCCACTGTCTTTCAATGAGTTTGGGCACAGTGTCTCTCAATGTGTGTGGGGACCGTGTTTTTCAGAGAGAGCATGGGCATTGTCTGTCAGAAGCTGCAGGAATAATGTCTGTCAGTGAGTGCATGGACAGTGTCTCTCCATGGCTGCCAGGATAGTTTCTGCAAGTGAGTCCGGGGTCAGTACATGTTTTCAACTGACAAACAAAAGGAAGGTATGGATCATGCTTGTGGGCAGACCGAAGGTGTACTGCAGAACAGTGACCCAGCCTACGTTTGGTCTCTCCAATGTAAAGGACGCCACATTTGGAGCATCGAATGCAGTAGGCCAAATTGAGGGAAATGCAAGGGAAGTGCTGCTTCATTTGATAGGAGTGTTTGAACCCATGGATGGTGAGGAAGTAAAGTAAAAGGACAGGTGTTGAACCATCTGCGATTGCATGGGTTGGCGCCATCTGGTGGGGTTGAGGTAGTGGAGGTGATGGCGGAGTGGACCAAGGTGTCCCAGAGGGAATGGTCCCTACGGAATTCCACCATGGGGTGTGAAAGGAAGATGTGTATGGTGGTATATTCATTTTTGCTTTTTAATATTTATTTTTTCCAATTATGTTCATTGTTATTAATTTTATTTCCATTTTTTCTTTGGTTTATCCCCAACTTTTAGCCTTATCGATCTTTATTTTCCCACCACCGCCCACTCCGCTCACCCCACCCCAATCTGTTACATTAAAGAGTGCTACCCAGGTCCGCCCAATATCACTTTCTGCTTTCCACTCCTAATTTCACCATCAGAACTCCCTTTAGCTAGTGCCACCACTTTTACATCACATTTTCCCTCAGCTTTGAAGAAGAATGAAACGGACTCGAGATGTTAATTTGGTTGTTGTCTCCATAAATTCTGTCTATGGCGAGTGGACTGGAGAGTTTTTTTGCAGAATATTTTACCTTTATTTAAGATTTCTGGAGTCTGCAGTATGTTGCCTGTATCTTGCTGTCCCTGTGGCCCTTCACAGACAGTTCCACCCCACTCTCTGAATTACACTGTCCCCACATTCATTGACGGCATCCCCGCACTCACTGACAGACAATTCCAACTCATTTACTGACAGACACTGTCTCTGCACTCACTGACAGACACTATCCCTGCTCTCAGTGACTTACATTAACCAGAAACTCAATGACAATGTCCCCGCACTCACGGACAGACCTTGTTCTCCCACTCAATGACACACCCTGTCCCCACAGTCAATGGCTTACACTGTCCCCACACTTACTGACTTACACTAACACGAAAGTCAATGACAATGTCCCCGCACTCACATACAGACAATTTCACCAAACTCACTCACAGACTCTGTCCCAGCACACACCTTTATCCTTCAATCACTGACTGACACTGGCCTTGCATTCAATGCTAGCCACTTTTCCCGCACTCAGTGACGGAAACATTCCCCGCACTCACTGACGGACCTTTTATCATCCAATCATTCTCAGACACTGCCCTTGCACTCACAGATAAGCACTATCTCCTGACCTACTGACAGACAGACAGTTTCTAGCAGACACTTTCTCCACATTCTCTGACTGACAATGACACCGTATCCACTAACAGAGACTGCCTCTGCATTCGCTGACAGACACTGAAGCCAAACTCACTGACAGGCACTTTCCCTGTCATCACTGACAGGCACTGTCCCAGCATTCACTGACAGACACTTTCCCCACCATCACAGAAAGACAATGTCCCTGCACACACTCACAGACAATGTCACCGCACTACCCTGTCCCTGCCATCACTGACAAACACTGCCCCCATACTCACTGAAGACACTGTCCATGCACTCACTGACAGATACTTTCTCCGCAATCACTGACAGATATTGTCCCAGCACTCACTGACAAACGCTGTCCCCGCACTCATTGACAAACACTGTCCCCGCGCTCACTGACAAACAATGCCCCCGCGCTCTCGGACACACTTTTTTGCGCTCACTGAAGCACGCTGTGTCCGCAGCCACTGACTGACACCAGACTGCAGCCAAAGGCAGGCACTGTCCCCGCACTGTAATTCTTCAAAAATCTCATTGATCTCCTTTGAATCAGTCCGTTTGCTATTCTATACCTTTGTTATAAAACTTCTGTTCCAGGTTATCAGTGCAATGTTTATTCTCATCAGGAAATCAGCTTTCTCCAAATTGTTCTTATTTTCTTAGTAACGCCATTCTCAAATTTTTCCCTAGACTATGTCATCTTGTGATTGTTATGGCCTCATTTTTTTTTGAAACCTGTGACTCTTTGCTTCGCTGATTCAATTATATCCTTAGATCAATTTGTGATCTATCTCATCTTGAGCCTCTTATATTCTGTTTCAGGTAGGTGTCCCGAAACCGGGGTAAATGCTTCAATCACTTTCTGCTTTGCCTATCACACCCTGCAAGGAATGATGCTTTGTATTGTACCGCGATTATTATCCTTTCAATATTATTCATTTCATAGAATTACTCACATATTTCCCTCTAAGTATTTTGTCCTTTGTTGACTGGTCTTTGATGTGTTAATTAAACTGACTGGATGAACCCGCTGTGTGGTCCCTGGGGGCTACATGAAAATAAGATCAGCAGACACAAATAGTTGTCAGTTATACAAATATTTAAGATCACAGTGGACCTGAACAAAATACCTCAGTCGTACAGCTAGCCTGCCCAAATAAGAAAACCAATGAGGTGCAGAACATTTACAGAGAACAGCACTTGGCAGGCACATGAACTGAAGAACAAAGGAAACAACGCAACGCGTTGGTCACTCGGCCATGAAATTTTGCTGCCATTCAAGCGGAAAATGAGTGAACTATTCCATTTAAAAATACCTTGCAACACAACTGCAGTACCCCTTAATTGCCTTGGTATCAAGAATGACTTCAAAACCTGTATTGAGAATATACAATCCCTAATGATCTACATATTTCTGTTGTAGGAAATCGGACGGCTCAAAGATCTTTGAGTGAATTAATATATCCTTCTATTAGCTCAGCATACCTGGCCTTTAATATAATACTCTGCGCCCTCGTTCTAGATTTCCAAACAACATATGAAAATAAGCGGACGAAGATATCTCTGGAAAATTAAATTTAATAAAATAATGAATTGACAGGGGCTGTGAGACGTAAGAAGGCTGATCTGCAACAAATATTATCTCAAAAGCAATTTTCCTTCAGAATGCCAGCAATATACGTGAGGAATCTGGGCCTGGCACATCCGGGCAAGTATTTTTAAAACTGAAGGTTTAGAAGAGACGAGCCCTTCATACAAATACATGCAGAATGTGCCTATGTACTTTTTTGAGTTGGGTTTAGACAAAGAGAATAGAGAAAAGAAACAGTGACAGGGGAGGTTAGAGATAGATAATGCAGAAGACAGAGGATGGAATAAAATAGAAGCACATGCAATGGGGAATAGAGTGAACAAGGGATATGATGTGGAGGCACTTTTTCTAACTCACGACTGGAAGCTGTTCAACTGTTATTATTATCAGTTCAATTAAGAATATTACCTGTTGGCCTGAAAGAAACAGTTCAACAAGCGCTTCCTACTGTCGCACGCTGAAGTGGAAATGTCACCAGTTCCGCTGGCCCGGGAGCGTTAAACGAGGGGACACATTTTATGGCTACCATGCCAACGAATTAGGTGAAATTAGTTCACACAAAGGGTTGCGAATCTTTGGAATTCTCTGTCCCTGATGAGTCTGAATGTTCCATCCTTGAATATAGTTGAGGCTGCGATAGACAGAATTTTAGTCGTTCAGGGAGTCAAGAGATCTGGATAACAGTAGAATAGTAGAGTTGAAGCCAAGATCTGCCATGATTGTATGAGATGGCGTGGAACCTGTTTGGTGGGTGGTATGTAATCCTGTTGCTACTTGTGTACTTGCTTTCTTGTGATATATAAATAAATTGGCAAAGCAAGACAGCCAATTCTTGGAGAGCAGAAGTCAGAGATTAAATTCTATTAAAGTTCACCTCGCATTCTTAGCCTAGAAGCCAAAGACACTCACGGGCAATTCTCTAATAACAGGTTGATCAGCTGTTATCACTGACCCTAAATCAAATGTATTTTTTCTGTAAAACATCAGATTTGAGAGCCATAATGCATTCTCCTCTCCCACACAGTGAAACTCAACGCCTCTTCCTGACCCCCAACCCACGAACTGAAACTCCTCTCTTGCCAATGCCCCACTGCAGGGTGAAACACTTCCCCTCCCCTGACACACTTTTTCCTTCCAGTGAGTCACTTCCACTCCCCGTGACACACTTTCCCCATTCATTGAAACACTTCACTGACCCAGACACCCTTTCCCACCCAGTGGAAATTTCCCCGCCACTGGCATCCTTTCCCCATGGACTAAAGCACCTCTGCTCCAAATGAATTTCCCCACCCACCGAAACACTTCCCCTCTCTGTGATACCTTTTTCACACTCATTGAAATTCATCCCCTCCCCGTGACACCTATTCTCCGCCAAATAAAACACTTCCCCTCCCAATGAGACCCTTTCCACAACCGCTGAAACAATTCCCCTCCCTGTGACACCCTGACCCACAGCCCCTGAAGTGTTCCCCTCACCTCATCTTATCCAGACACTGAAACACTTCCTCCCCCCTTGACCCAATTCTCCATCCACTGAAACTCTCCCTGCATCAGATCACCCAGCCCCTCATCCAATGAATCTCCCCCACTCTCCCTCTTCCTAACTCACTTAACTACTTCCCCTCCCAAGAAGTTGTTCTCCTCCGACTGAAATTTCTCCCATCCCCGATCCCCGTCAGTCCTACTGAACCTCTTCCCCTCATCACGGTCTCCCATCTCTATGCAATGAAAGCCTTCCCCTCCTACGTTCTTCCGCATCCACTGAAAGTCTTCTCATCCTCTGATCTACTGTCACATCTCTCAGTTACCCTCCGCTGATCTTCTCCCCTTTGATGATCTCCACCTTCAAGCACTGAAACTCTTCACATCCCTTGATTCCTCTTCTCCACCAATTGGAGCTCTTAACTGCCAAAATTTCCTTCCACAACTCTCCTAAACTACTTCTAAATCCCTGAGCTTGAATGTTAACCTTAGTCCATGGACACCTTGCCCACTCCTTGAACACCCCCCACAACTATGCACCGTGTGCTCAATCCAAATCCCGTCTCATGCTCTTTGAACCATTCTCACTTGCCATAATCCCCGTCGCCACTCACTGAAACGGCACACTGAAATACACCTCCACCTATTGAGCCCTTCCTCATGGAATGATATCTTTTAGCACACACTGAAAACCTCCGTATCCGCTGAAACTCTTACCTAACCATTGAAGTGCTCCGTACACTCACTGACACCCTTCCTCCGGGCAATGATATCATTATCCCACCCACCAAATCTCGAGGCCCACCTAATTAACCATTTTTCTCCTAGCCATTAAAATCTTTATCCTATCACTGAAATCATTTTTTCTCACCCACTGAATACCTTTCTCCATCGATTGAAACACTTTGCCCACTTCTTAAAGCGTTCCAATGCCTATTCAAACGTTTGGCCACATCATAAACAAGTCTCTTCGACAACCTTTGAAACAATTTGCCATTTCCTGAACCATTTCCCTCGTACCGTTAAACAGCTGCCTACCATGAATTAATATACATTCCTGGTGATGCTATTGTACCTTAAATCATGAACTGTCAGTGTGCTGAAGTTCTGGAACTGCTACCTCGCAACCGTCCCTTTCTGAACGTCTTTTACAATTCCAGAGAGTTCCTGCAGTGGACAGCCCTTCTGATTTCCAACATCCCCAAAGTTTTCCCAAGGTCCATTCCTCCCTTCTAATGACCTTGCATTGGGTCACATTTATCCTAATAGATAGGCGACACTGATAATAGGTTCTGATCTATGCAGCCAGGTTTATTTCACTGTACAGCCCATTATTCAGAAAGCAGTGATACATTGTCAGGGATTATGGGACCTGTCCAGTGAAATAGAGCCTATTTCCAGGAAATGAAACTTTAATTCAGTGAGAACTTGGAGACCTCGGGTTGTTGAGAAGCCGTTCCTGTCCTGGCCGGCAACATTCTCGTCCAGCGGGACAGGACAGCAAGAGGGGCGGCTCCTCTGTGTTACAGCCGGCATAACGACACACTCCTCCACGCCTGATGCAGGAGAATCTGCCCGCTAAAATCAAAATGAATGGTGAGTTGAATGATGGCTCTGTATACATACACACACACAGACAAACACACACAAAAACACGCACGCGTAGGAGGGGGATAAAGTTGCCCGTGTTTTTGGTCCTGACTCTGGCCCACACGTGGAGCTTAATTCTTTTGCATGTAACAAAATTCCACATCACCTTCCTCCTCCTCGACCTGCACAGGCTTAATCCCTCAGCTGAATGGCAGCCCACGGGAGGTCCCTTCGAGTGGACCCCATCATACCTGATGTCTAGGAGCAGAGGTTGAGAAAATTACGATCTGACATCTAAATGAAACCTTACCCGTTACCCGATGATTGAAATGAATTTCATAGGCCATGGATAGTATTAAAGGAACACTGCAACCAATTTGTTCACAGCAAAGTACTACAAACAGCGAATGGGATTACGCAGAATGGGAAGTCCTTGTTCATGCTGGAAGAGTGATTTTCGTCAAAGAAAGTGGGCGAACCCTGTGACATTCAAGTAATGAATGAGAAATACCGTGTTCCATCAACAGGTAGGCATTGTCTCCGATCAATGTTTCACTCAAAACATCACAGACCCAACACAGCAAAACTCCCCCACTGCTGGGCGGTACCTACAGGAGTAGGACATTAGCTCTACGCTTCTTTAATCCAGTTCCAACTGAGGCAAACTGACACCCACTTACTGACAATGGATCATTTTACAGTTTTTCGCATCTACTTCATCCCCGTTTTCAATCCCCTTTCTCCATGAAATCTCCAGTATTAATAGAGTTGAATAAACCTGTTGGAAACATTTATTTCCACGTCCTTTTCTGAAAACTTTAAACAAAAATTACTCATGCCTATGGCGCGGTTCCAGTATCTCTCCCAATTTACCTTTCCTCACCTGAACTGTGTATTGGGGGAAGGGACTGAAAGAGCTCTTGAAGTTCGTACTTTTATCGCTGGGCTGTTTGGGTCAGCTCACAACAATCGAAGTTTCACTACGCCCTCAGGCGGCAACAGAAATATTATGAGAATTACTGTGGAAATGGTTAACCTCAAGTCCTTCATTATTTGTTGCAAGTTCACAAACATTTCCACTAAACCAATCAAACTCTGGCCTTCAAAGGTGTTGAACTAGATAAAAATATGAAATAGTCAATATACTTTGGATTGGCAGACAGGAGAAATTCACACACTTGTACCTTCGAATTCATCATAACGCGTATCTTTATCACCTTCAACCCCGGCAGAGCTATGCTGAGTTAGCAGTGACAAACAAAGAACCAAAGGCAACATTTCCATCATTTTTCATTGAGCCCCTGATGATCAGGATCAGGTGGTTCGAGTAGAAGTTTTTGTGATTCCACGCTCTGAGGGCCTTCTGCAATCACACACACACAATCCACGCGCTATTCTGCACTCTTAAGATATCCTGGCGTTTATACCTTATGTATGTATGTGTTTCGGTTGGAAGGCAGTTTCTGTTGGCATTTCTCCAGCGTTCTGATTACGTTTTTTTTATTTTGGGCATCAATCCAGGGCGTTAATCATAAGCTCAAGCTACAGGACTTCCAAAGTATTTATTTTTTTATTTTCGTCAGGGTCATGCCAGCGAAGGTAGCTCTCCATATTTCATGTTCTTTGATATTCGCTGATATATTTGTGTCATTTTCAAATCTTGTTTCTATTCTCCTTCTTTCGCGCACTTATTTTTCCCTTTGCCCCCATCTTGATCTGCTTTCTCACTTTTAGCCGTAATTACCAAATCACAGAACCCCAGAAGTGTTGCAGTGCAGAAGGAGCCCATTTGTCTCATTGTGTCTTCATCTGCACCCAGAAGGACCAAATCACCTAGTACCATTCCTCTGCCTTCTCCCCTTAATCCTGCACATTCTTCCTTTTCAGATAACAATATAATTCCTTTTTAATGCTTCAGTTGAACGTACCTCTACCACTCTCTCAGACCGTTCATTCCACGCCTTAAGAACTCACTGCGCATTTTTTTTTCCCATGTCGCCTTTGTTCTATGAGTAATTACTTTAACACTGAGCCCTCTCTTTTATCGATGCTTTCACGAATATAAGAGTTTCTCCCTCCCAGCCTTTCGGCAACCATGTGACTTTCAATACCTCCTCTAACCTTTCTTCCCTCTCAGGAAAACCGTCCTAACCTCTCCAATCCTTCTTCAAACTAAAGTTCATAATCCCTGGGACCACTCTTGCGAATATTATCTACATCCTCTCTTATGCCTAATTACACTCCCTGAAGTGTGTTGCCCAGAACTAGATGCAACGTTCTTGCTGAGGCCTAACTGGTGACTTGTAAAGTTTCAACATATCCTCCTTGCCATTGGATTCTCTGTCACTATTAATAATGCCGGCAATGCTGTATATATTATTGCATGTTCATTCAATAAGTCTTGCCATCTGCAAAGGTTTATGCCCATATACACCCAGATTGCCCTTCACCTGCACCCTGTCTGGAGTTTCACCCTTAATTTTGTATTGTCCTTCATGTTCTAAATGCCAAATTGAATCGGTACATATTTATCTGCACTGAACTTCATCTTCCACCTGCCCACTAATTCCACCAACTTACCAATGCCCTGAAATTCTGCACTATCCTTCACAATACTTCCATGTTTTGTAGCCACAGCAAACTTTGAAATGGTGCCCTGTACACCGAAGTGTAGTTATTAATATATTTCAGACAAATCAAAACAACACCAGCACCTTAGGAACTCCTCTTTCAAAAGATTGTCCAGTATGAAAAAACATTCATTCACACTCTCTGTTTCTTGTCACTCAGACAATCCCCTATAATTATTAGTATTTTCTGTTTCATCCCATATGTTATAAGTTTGCTAACAAGTCTGTTGTGTGGCACTGTATCAAATGGCTCCATAAGTCCATGTACACCACGTCTACAGCATCGACTTCATCAACCTTCTCTGTTATCTCTTAAACCCACTTAGTGAAACACGACTTTCCCTTGCGAAATATCTGTTGCTTTCACTTAAGTTGCCTACATTTGCCCATGTGACTATTCATTCTGTCTGAGTTTGTTGCTTTTAGCAGTTTTCTCACCATCAAATTTCCACTGGCTGGCATGCACTGGCTGGGGTACCTTTACAAATTTTTTGAACAACGGTGTAAGATTTGAGATTATCCAACCCTCTGGACCTCCACAAAGTCTAATGAATACGTAAAAAGCTTAGTCTGCAATTCCATTCTCACTTCTTGCATTATCCTCCAATACATTGAGGACATAGATATTCATTTTCCCATTAGAGTTCATAAGGGCCCAAAAATATTCTTCACTAAAGTGGCAGTAGAGCAGAGCTATGATCATGCACCGATTGATTGGCTCTATCTATTGCATATTATTTCTAATATTTGGCATGAATTTAGTCCTGTATCGTAGCTTCACCAGGTTTGCAACTTATTTAATTGGCATGTCTTGTGCTGCTTCACACATGTTATTATACAAACATCATTGAACCAGTGTCGGTCCCCAGGTATGATGATAATGGCAGACTGAGGCTAGCACTTGAATATGGGGCGACAGAATATTGTTCTAATCAATTACTTGCTATTGCTGGCCCACAGCACCTCATGCATTCATAGCTTGAGCTCCAAAATCTGACCTTAATCTATCCTATAAAGCAGCATGCTAGTTCAAAGGGGGTAGTCCTCATTGCGAAGATGGAACTCTGCCACCAGAAATCTATTGTGCAATTCTATCATAACAACCTGCTCTTATATTCACAGCCTATGCTAACATGTAAAAGCACCCCTTACGCCCCCAAAACCGTTGCTGAAGGCTACCTTTAAAGGTCCAGTGTAACACTGTTCTTTAGAATTTGTTAGAATCCTCATCTTCATTGTATATTGCAAATGCATTACAAAACACATCGCTGGGTAAAATCCAGTGTCACACATTTCTGCAAACAGAATAGTCCATTGAAATGTTCCTGATGTATACAGATTATTTTTCATTACTAGCCTCATGGACAATTATTATGTCATCTATATCTTTTCAGACAAGCCCCTGAGACAAATTCTAATTCATTGATATATGCCATGAACAGGGGCCGAAAGTAGAGCCGTGTAGCAATCCAATCGAAAAAACATTCCGGTGGCAATATGCACCCGTTGACATTAACCAATTGTTTCCTATCACTAAGTCATTGTTTGATGCAACTGGCCACTTCCACTTACTTGTCATGGGATGGTAGTTATCTAACCGGTGTGTTGGTTCAGCGCTGGAAAGGTGCAGAGTAAAGATTGTTCCAAAGTGTGTTGCCAAATATTTCCAAGGTATATGTGACATAGTTTATATAGTGGATAAGTGTCACACTGCAATGTCCCTTTAAGCGCTGCAAGAAAAGTGACAGTACTAGTTAGTTGCTGACGATCGATCCCTCTAACTTTCCACTGCCACTGAATATCTGCAAGTCAGGTGCAGCGCTCCTTAATTAATGTCAACCTCGCTCTACACTGCCCTATCAAATTCTCACAGGGCAGGTGCACCATGGGTACTTCCAGGTAAAGCTTCCTCTACACTGTTTGATTCATCCTCACCATGGCATGTTAGTTACAGAGTAATGGGCCCCCTTCACTGTTCCATCGAATCCAGGGCAGCTACAAGCAGTTTATTTGGAGAGCAAATCCCTCTCTTGGGTGCCCTGTTAAACACAAGTTCCACTGAACATTCTCCGTTTTATCCACAGAAGTAAGTTGGAAAGTAGGCCTCCCTCTACACTGTACCATCAAACATTTCCAATGCAAGTACAGCACAGGCTAAATAGAATTGAAGCACTCTCTAACTTCTAACATCAGTCGTTTACAGTCCCATAATAAACTTTAAAATCAGTTATAGACAGGATAGATACATAATCAATTTCCATCAAGCACCCCAAGGGCAGCATCAGCATGGGCCATATATAAAGTAGACTTCCCTTTTGAATGTCACATGAAATGCTACCAAGTTAGCTGCAGCATGGATTAACTACAGATTAATGCTTACTGTCCACTTTCTTGCCAAATACACCCTTGCTAGGTGCAAAATGGATTAGGTATAGCCGAAAGTTTTTGTCACACAAACCCAACAAACTCCACCAAGTCATGATCACCATGTATTTCATACAAAGTAAAGATCAGTGTACAATCCATCATATAGCCTCGGGGCTGCTAGAGCACGGGAAAGATTCAGAAAAATGCTCCCTCCGCACTGTTCGAGCAAACTGTTTCTGGATAAGCATAGCTTGCAGCAACTTAAGCATAAAACCATATTCACTAGACACATTTGCCCACGTGTTCAGTTTCTTCCCGCCCACCTCAATGATTCTTCTGATTCCATCTTTCTTTTTATCTGTTGTAATTTCCCAGGCCCTGTCTTCTTTGCAACATAGACAGCCAATCTTCCTACATATCCATCTCCTAGCAGGATTGGTTCTCCCTTGAATGGAAGCTGAAACAAGATCGCTCCATCACCAGACTCTCTGCCTGTCTGAACTTGTTCTCACATTGCAAGATTTCCTCTTGAAATCCAAGTTTTAACAGATGAGCAGCGAAAAATATTTCCAGTGGTTGAAAGTTCGCTAACCAGAGGACACAGTTTTATGGTAACTGACAAGGTATCCAGAGTTATTAGCGGAAGTTTTATCTTCCACATAACAATTTCTGTACTTCTAATTGTGCTACCTGACAGGGCGGTTTAAACAGGTTCAATATTAACATTCAAGTGTATTGGATATATCCCGTAAGGAAAATATTATAGTGGAATGGAGAAAGGACACAAGGCTGGGTTCAATTTTATAGGTTTACCAAAGAGCATGCACGGACACAATGAATGGATTGTCCTCCTTCTGCATTGTATTATTAAATGGTTCTCTGCAAATTGAAACATTTTCTTTTTGCTAGAATTTGTGCCCTGAACCTGTTAGAGTTTGTTCACAGCATGCTCTATTTCCAGTGCACAGTGCAGAAATTCACTGATCTTAACACGGCAGCACCTCTCTCGTCCTGTGTCTATCTCGCCAAGGCCAGGAAGAAGTGAAACATTATCAAAAATAGTAAGACCACTATCACCCCCAAGTCACAATTTATGGAAAAAAGTAGAAGCCTGCTTGATTATCCATTTCCTAGAGATTTCTCAACCATTAAAAATGATAAACCATGAACGTGGCCTTAATAATAATAAAAACAAAAAACTGCGGATGCTGGAAATCCAAAACAAAAACAAAGCAAAAACTCAGCAGGTCTGGCAGCATCGGTGGAGAAGTAAAGAGTTGACGTTTTGAGTCCTCATGACCCTTCAACAGAACTAATTAGAAATAGGAAAGGAGTGAAATATAAGCTGGTTTAAGGTATGTGTGTGTGTGAGTGTGTGTGTGGGGGGGGGGGGAAGGGTGGGTGGGGGTGTGGGGGGGTGGGTTGGGTGGGGGGAGAGAAGTGGAGGGGGGTGTGGTTGTAGGGACAAACAAGCAGTGATAGAAGCAGATCATAAAAAGATGTCACAGACAACAGAACAAAAGAAGTTGGTGATATATATCTAAATGAATGTGCTAATTAAGAATGGATGGTAGGGCACTCAAGGTATAGCTCTAGTGGGGGTGGGGAGAGCATAAAAGATTTTAAAATATTTAAAAATAATGGAAATAAGTGGGAAACAGAAAAATCTATATAATTTATTGGAAAAAAAACAAAAGGAAGGGGGAAGAAACAGAAAGGGGGTGGGGATGGAGGAGGGAGGTCAAGACCTAAAGTTGTTGAATTCAATATTCAGTCCAGAAGGCTGTAAAGTGCCTAGTCGGAAGATGAGGTGCTGTTCCTCCAGTTTGCGTTGGGCTTCACTGGAACAATGCAGCAAGCCAAGGACAGATATGTGGGCAAGAGAGCAGGGTGGAGTGTTGAAATGGCAAGCAACAGAGAGGTTTGGGTCATTCTTGCTGACAGACCGCAGGTGTTCTGCAAAGCAGTGGCCCAGTTTACGCTTGGTCTCTCCAAATGTAGAGGAGACCGTATTGGACAAATGCAGTAGACTAAGTTGGGGGAAATGCCAGTGAAATGTTGCTTCATTTGAAAGGAGTGTTTGGGCCCTTGGACGGTGAGGAGAGAGGAAGTGAAGGGGCAGGTGTTACATCTTTTGCATGGGCATGGGGTGGTGCCATAGGTGGGGGTTGAGGAGTAGGGGGTGATGGAGGAGTGGATCAGGGTGTCCCGGAGGGAACGATCCCTACGGAATGCCGACAGGGGGGGTGAAGGAAAGATGTGTTTGGTAGTGGCATCATGCTGGAGTTGGCGGAAAGGTGGTGGATGATCCTTTGAATGCGGAGGCTGGTGGGGTGATAAGTGAGGACAAAGGGGGACCTATCATGTTTCTGGGAAGGAGGAGAAGGCGTGAGGGTGGATGCACGGGAGATGGGCCAGACACAGTTGAGGGCCCTGTCAACGACCGTGGGTGGAAAACCTCGGTTAAGGAAGAAGGAGGACATGTCAGAGGAACTGTTTTTGA
Organism: Carcharodon carcharias; assembly: GCF_017639515.1. NCBI lineage: Eukaryota > Metazoa > Chordata > Chondrichthyes > Lamniformes > Lamnidae > Carcharodon > Carcharodon carcharias. The sequence goes on from NC_054485.1 coordinate 67,378,345, forward strand.
AGGTAGCATCATCAGAACAGATGCGACAGAGGCGAAGGAATTGAGAGAATGGGATGGAGTCCTTACAGGAAGCGGGGTGTGAGGAGCTGTAGTCAAGGTAGCTGTGGGAGTCGGTAGGCTTGTAATGGATATTGGTGGACAGTCTATCACCAGAGATTGAGACAGGGAGGTCAAGGAAGGGAAGGGAAGTGTCAGAGATGGACCACGTGAAAATGATGGAGGGGTGGAGATTGGAAGCAAAATTAATAAATTTTTCCAAGTCCCGACACGAGCATGAAGCAGCACCGAAGTAATCATCGATGTACCGGAGAAAGAGTTGTGGAAGGGGGCCGGAGTAGGACTGGAACAAGGAATGTTCCACATACCCCATAAAGAGACAGGCATAGCTGGGGCCCATGCGGATACCCATAGCCACACCTTTTATTTGGAGGAAGTGAGAGGAGTTGAAGGAGAAAATGTTCAGCGTGAGAACAAGTCCAGCCAGACGGAGGAGAGTAGTGGTGGATGGGGATTGTTCGGGCCTCTGTTCAAGGAATAAGCTAAGGGCCCACACACACACACACCTTAAACCAGCTTATATTTCACTCCTTTCCTATTTCTACTTAGTTCTGTCGAAGGGTCATGAAGACTCGAAATGTCAACACTTTTCTATGAACGTGGCCTTGCTTACTTCTTACTTCCCATGCCCATTCACCATAACCCTTGGCACAGGTGTAGATCAACACTGTGTTCAAATCAGTTTTGCAAAAATTCAATGCACCATCCCGCACTGCTCTCTGGGGTAGACATTTTCAAGATTGTTGATCCTCTGAGAGCAGAAATCCCTCCTGACCGCCATCTGAAATTGGAGACCGCTTGTTTTCAAACAGTTATCCCTAGTTATAGAGACCATTGCGAGACAATGCATCCTGTCATCATGTAACTTGTCAATCCCTCTGATTAAAGAGGGTGGGGGGGGCAAAAATTAATCAATTTTCAATGCCAGAACAGCCACTGAAAAGGGGACACAGGGTGAAGGTGATTAGCAAAGGAGCCAGAGGTGACACTGGAAGCTTTATCTTTTCCAAAGCAGTGTCAGTGCTCTTGAATACGCTGTCTGAAACGGCGGTGCAAGACAACTCATGTCAACATTCAATAAAAAAAGATAAATACTGGAAGGGCCAACTTCCAGAAATATGGGGAACGAGCAAAAAATTGGAATTAATTTGATATGTTTAGTAAACAGCCGGTACAGGCATAATGCACAGAATCTTCTGTTCTCGCCTCAATCAGTAGAGGACAAAACTGCTCATCCTATGAATCAGCCGAAAGTAAATTCTCTGAACCTGTTCCAATTCAAGTATTTTCAACTATACTCATAATATTCTTATCAATGTTTGTTCTATTGTAGCAAGCCTTGCCTATTTTTATACCCCAGCCCTGCAATGAAGGCCAACATTCAATTTGCATTCTGAGTTTCTTATGGTATCTGGATGCCACCTTTTTGCAAATCAGGCAAAAGAACAGAACAATCCCCCTGCACAGAAGCATTTTGCAGTCTCTGTTCATTTGAAAAATATATAGGTTTATTCTTTTGTTTTCGTCCAAACAATTTGGATAGCCCCAGTTATCCATGTTATATTCCATCTGCCTTGTTTTTCCCACTCACATAATGACCGGTAACCGGCAGACTCTTTGTTTTTTCTCATAATTTCCTTTCCTACATACATTTCCACTGTTAGCATATTTGGTTATACTTCTTTCGGTGCCTTCAAAGTCATCACTATAGATTTTGAAAAGTTTAGTTCATAGCACTGAACGCTAAGGCACCCCATGAGTTACAGATGTCAACCTGTAAATTTGCCATTTATGCCAGCACTCTGATTCCTTTAGTTCGCCGGTACAACATGCATGTTAATATATTACCTATTACACCAGGAATTCCTCTCTTGTGTAGAACGGTTTTATGTGGCACTTTATCAATTTATTTTTGGAAATCCAAATAGACTACAGCTCACTGGTTCTCCTTTATCCACCCTGTTTCCTACATTCTTAGGGAGCGCAAATTAATTCATCAAATACGGCTCCTTTTCACAAACCTATTTTGGCTCGGCCTGATTGTATTATATTTTCGAAACACCTTGCACCAATCCCCTTCATAATGGATTATATCATTTTTTTTCCGAGTGATTTTCTAACTGACAGAGAATTTCCTGCTTTCTGTATCTCTCCTTTCATGTAACATTTGTTGTTGTTTTCGGTTCAGTTTTGAATTTTCTAGAATCTAGGGAAGTTCAAAAACTTTAACCAATGTATCCATCAACTCGGCAGCCACTTCTATAAAAGCCAAGAATGCAAGCCGTCAGGACGGTGAGATTTGATAGGATTTAGGCCATTTAGTATTTCTAATGCTTTGTGCTTCTCTCGTGATTGTGATGGTCTTAAGAGCTTGCATTCATTTTTCCCCTTTTTGTATTCTTTGGAAATGCTTTGTGTTTTCTATCCTGAACTCAAATACAAAATAATTGTTCAAAATCTCTGCCATGCCCTTGCTGCTCATTAGCACTTCCCCAGCCTTCTCCTCTTACATACCAATCTTTACATTCGCGTTCTCTTCCAGCTTTATTTATTTGTAGAAGATATGACAACCTGCATTTTATATATCACTCACTAGTTTATTCTAATTCTTTATTTCCTTCCTCTTACTTATATTTTGAGTCGTCCTTTGCTGGTTTCTATTTTTATTTGTATTTTTCTTCTAACCGAGCACTAACGTTTGCAGCATTGCCCCTCCCCCCCACCTCCCCCACCCCCATTTGCCTTCCATTGATACCGTCCTTAACTTCCTCAGTTAGCCCTTGATGGTGCATCGGAATGCAAGTTATCCTGACAAGAACATAGATTGCAATCCATTCATCATCATTGGTTTAAATCTGGTAAATATGTCCCTCAAATGACTATGAACTTTTCAGGTGGAGGAAACTCTCTTTAGCGTCCTGCATGCGATACGCATTCAAATCGATGCAGCTCTGGGGCCTTCCTAGTGTTTCTGCTCTAGTTGTGCCTGTCACGGCCCAGTGAAGGTAACCGTGTACACTTTTTTATCTGTCATTTCAAGTCAGTTTTATTAAAGTTGAAATTGAGCACGCCGGTGCTCTTTCTCCTTGAACTGAAACATCGTTAACATTTTGTGGTCACTTATTGCTATAACTTATTCATTTACTGTTAGAATATTAATTAATTTTGGCACATTACATACTGCTAACTATAATACAACATGTACTTTTGTCGCTTCTACAGTATGTTGCCTCAGAATCTGCTCTGGGTTTAATCCTGAAAATAATTACAGAAATTCCCAGTCAGTTGAGTACATCTTGAAAGAGCTGGTGCCTGTGAAACATTTTAAATATCATCTTTCTGGTGGTGAAAAACGGCCCTTGTACTCAAGAAAAAATCACATATCCCTGCTTCCAGAGAAACATGCTCCATTTTACTTTTCCCAAGTATTGGAATAACTATTAATCTGAGGACATAACCTTTATAAAATTCATTGTTGCGTACCTCACAGCACTGATCAAAATTAAATTAAAACCGAAATTGATGGAAACAAAAAATAGATCTGCTTGCATCTATTGGGTGAGAAACAATGTTGACATTTCGAATCTTGTATGACACTAGTCTGTGAGACAGTTCTCCCAATTTCCGGACAATTCTTCATATATTATTGACAAGGATCGAATGGGCAAAATGTGTCCCTGTTGTTAACTTTGCCACTTCCACTGCTTAGATCAATGCCAAGTGGCCATCTTTTTCATCCATATTCAGATTTTCTGTCATACTTCTAAATAACTGAGTGATTTTCTGCCCCATTTCAGAGCGAGGTGCCAACCACATTACTGTGAATATGAGACACATATACCTCAGCCCAGGTATTGATAGCAGATTTCAGTTCCTGAAGTTTCCTTACTGAATTACTGGTTTTATGGTAGTCCTCTCTTCTCAGTGACATCATTACTTAGTCTGGATTCATATACAGATTTATTTGAAATTAAATTCTTCCATTCTGGTCTCGAGGTTTTAACGCACATCCTGTGATCATTTTTCCAGGTCTCTGGATTATTCGCCCGGTAAAGTTAACATTGTTTTTACATTCCAATAATCAGCAGTAATATTTATTGCATATATTTGCTGTTATGCTGAACTTGGTCTCAAATATTTGATCAGGAATGAAAAATAGAAGGCCAGTAAACAGGTGTCCAATGTGACATCAAGTCAGTAATATCCACCAATTGTCTTTCAGGGCAACAATTAGTGCAAGTTCAGAATGATATCCTACGCATTGTTTCTGGTGAGGTCCATCCAAACCCTCGTCCACACCACTTTATCTGGGAATATGCATGTAACCGCAGTCTCACATCCACACATTTCTGGTGGACCACTCTAACGCTTGGCCCCACATTCCTTTATCTGGTGAGGGCGCACTCTTCCCTCTCTCTGTGTGATGCGTCAGGGGAGCTTTCCTTTGATCTCTGCCTCACACTCCTGTATATGTGAAAGTTTCTCTAACCCCTGTCTCCTACTGTCTATCTGAGAGGTCCTTCCCACCTGCTGTACCTCATCCTGTTGTCCAAGATTTGAGAAAATGCAGGGTGAGTAATGTAGTTACGCTGATATTAGCTGGCATCTTGATATCAGGACAAGGCTTATCCACCACTGATGGCAAAAGCCAGTCTCATAAAAGGCTCAATCCCGAGACAATGTATCTGGAAAATGCTGACTCCCGTTTTCACTCTTGTATCTGGGGACATCCCTCTGAACACACTCATACACTTCTGTACATGAAACACTCCCTCCAACACGCATCTCATGTTCTTGCATTTTTGGCCTCTTTGAACCCTTGCTCACCTGAAGTACATCGAGACACACTTATGGATTTTTTTCTCATATACTTACATATGTGAAGGTCTCTTTAACCACAGTCTCACACTCCTGTATCTGGGGAGATCCGTCTAACCCCTCTGCTGTATTTGAGCATAGCCCTGGAAGCCCTGTCTCACACTCTTGCAGCTAAAAAGATCCCTCCAACACCTCTTTATCTTGTGCTCATAGATCTGCGATAACATTCCTCTCTTCCTGTTTATCTCTGGAGATCTCCCTAAAGCCCCTTCCACACTCCCACCGATCTTTGGGACTCAGAGTGACAGAATAAGGCATAGTTCTTAAAGTAGAGTCTCGGTGTCAACAAATTTTTACGCTGTATTCGATGAATGGAGCAGAAAGCGGTGGTGGAGCAGAAAGAACTGAGTAAGGATGGTGCAGAAATTGTTGTCCAGCAGTGAGAATTGAACATTGTCAAACGAATGTAACCTATGACCTTTAAATCAAAGGAAAACATCAACCTGTGAAAGTAACCATTCATATCTAATCTACAGAGCAATATTAGCCTACGTGCCTGCAATCGGTTCACTTTCCTGTATCTAGGGAGGTACCTCTACCACCCCTATCCCTCGCTCACTCGAAAGGTTACGCTGATATCCTTCTCATATTTCAGTAACTTTCAAGGCCCCTCTAACCCCGCTCACATGAATATGTATTGGAAGGTTGCTTAACTCACCATTTTCTCACAGTCCTACATCCAGCGAAGTCTGCCAAAACAATCTCTTAAATTCCTGCAAAGTTTTCGGGCATTGGGTGAGAGAGGGACTTAGGTGCCAGATCTACCTTGAGATTGTTCCTGTAAAGTCTAGTTGCAGGAGGATTTTCCAATAGAATTCAATGACTTGGGTGATGATTAGGGAGGTTCGAATGAGACCAGAACAGTGAATCTATAACGTTGCCTGCTGTTAATATTTCTGTTAACATTTCACTGACTTTGTTTATTTTAACACGTGGATGATTGATTTTCTTTGTTTGAAAGATGTTTGAGCGTGTATCCAATGTCGGAGGTATATACAAGTGTGATATTGTTTCCACTAATCTGCTGATAATCTTATTTCCATGTGGTATATTTGTTGTTTTTGATAGTGGGCAGGGTAAAAATTTTGTTATGACCTGATATCACCATCAATTGCCACCCAAGTCACGCACCGCTCTGACGCCAGAACAGATCACCAATTATTCACTGTGGCTGGGTCAAAATCTTGAAATTTTCTTCCTCAGAGTCTTGTGCGTTAATCTATACCACAGGAACTTAAGGGCTTTAAGAAGGGGAGGGTGGCATTCTTAACGACAATCTGGCATTAAAATTTGGCCTTGCCAATGATGGACTTATTCAATTAACAATGTGCATGAGAAATAGAGTATAATTATCTGCATATTGTTCCTTCAATCCTAGGCCATGTACACTATGGCTAAGGTATGGGAAAGTGTCCTTCGATACCTTTCAGCCATTCCCAGTGCAAGTTCAGCATGTATTTGGCACAGAATAAAGGTGTTTCTCTCTGTCCCACCAAAGCGTCACACAGCTGGTAACTTATGATCTAGTCACATGTTAGCTAAACATCTATATTGTATTATCAAAGAGTTACACGGCAATCCAACATGGATTCTATTCAATGTAAACTCCCTCTCCGCTGTCCCATCAAACACTCAGAGGCAGCTACATAGCAGGTTAGATACAGAGTAAAGTATCTGTTCACGCTGTTCCATCAAAGACCCTCAATGCAGGATAGTTGCAGGCTAACTGTAGGGTTTATGCAATGTCATATCAGACATAACCATTTAAGGTACAGAATAGGAGGTATGCAACTAGTAATGTAGCTATGGTACAGAGAGAATCTCCTTCACTGCCAGAGAAAATTCAGCATGTGGTTGTCCCAATATAAAGCTGCCCCTAATCTTACCTTAAATACCTTATAGTTTAGATGCAGAGTTAAGTTCACTTTGGACATCAAATACTTCCAGGACATATATATCAAGTGTTAGATACAGAGTCAATCACCTGTGGACTGTCCCATCAAATATTCCCAAGAAACAGACATCAAGGGCCAGACACAGAGTAAAGTTATTTCTGCACTGTCCAGTGAAAAATTCCCAGAGAGGCACAGCATGGATTAGATGTTACTTTCAACTACCTATCCACTGTCATCAATTATGCCCAAGCAAAATGAAATTGTAGCACTGAGCAGCTGAAAAAAATGGCTGGAGAGATAGCGCAAGAGGGAAAGTTTTAGATTGTTAGGACATTAGAATTGGCACTGGGGAAGATGAAACCTATACAGGTTAGACAGTTTGCATCTCATCAGAGTCAAATCTATTGCCTTTGTGGGTAAATTAGCCAGTGCTATGAGGATGTTTTAAGCTAACCAAGCAATGGTGTGGGAGCAAGGAGACAACAACAGAGATGAAAAGTAAGGTGCATAGGGAATTGAGAGACGCGTATAGCAGTCGGGTATGATACATAAAACATTCAGAAGTGCTAAATAAAAAGCGATTTTAACAGTAACTAAATGATGTTTAATGTGCATGTATGTGACTGCATGGAGTGTGGTATTTAAACTGAAGATCTCTGGGAATATGATGTTGTGGCAATCAAGGAGACCTGCCTCAAATAGCGGCAGGGCTGTGTATTAAATATTCCCCAATAAGATAGGTTAGTGGAGATATTGAATGAAAGGAAAAAGTGCTGAATGGAGAAGTTTCACTAGAAGGGTCAAGGATAGAATTTGTGTGGTTAGCGCTTATAAATAATGAATGTAACATTTCTCTGTTGCCAAACTTCTAGTATGTTATGACATAGCAGTTGTTAAAACGTTGTGTTATTCAAGATCCTAGAGGGAAACATTAAACAACTGTCATAACCTATATTTTCAATTGGTTTGTTTGAGACACAATTCTGGATTCTGAGATGAAATCACCAACCCTCTAGAAGTTTTTATATAAATTAAATTTAAAATATATGAATTTAACCACAAATTTAAACACATACACATGATTAAAAATTACTGCCATAATAACTTTTAAACAAACCCTCAAATTAATCACTCCCAGATAGTCTTCCCCAAGCAATAATAACCCAGAAACTTAAGTGGACACTACGCAAAGCACATTTTATCTTACGAATTCAAAATCTGTTTGCTTACAATGTGCTCCTTCGCAGACACAGTGGAAGGCTGACAGGCTTAGATTCAATATGCCTCTGGCTTCCACCAGCAAAACACTTCTGAATGTAGCTAGCCTTCCTTTTGAATGGAAATTCTCATTGTATTTCCAGGCCCATTGAACTCCACCTCTTTCTAACAGTGAAACCCCCTTCATAGTATCAATTTAATTAGCATTATAAACATATTGCTTGGGTTCTCCAAGCTAGGTGCAAGATTTCATTCCCAGACTTTGAAGAGTTTTTTCAATAAATTGCAATTTTACTCTCTACCTTACTGTTTACATCTCAAAACTACGGTATATGAAATCACCCAGACTAGCTGGCTTTAACCCAATTAAGACATACACACTCGCAGCCACAGATGCATCTACAAGTCCACCTTAAAGTCATTTCCAATAACATTGTAAGCATTAATATCTCTTCATTATAAGCAGGAAAGGCCTTGTGGAAGAAAGTTGCAAGGAAATTTCACGGCGTGGAACAATTACGGGGTAGTTATTGTGGGGGACTCGAATTATCCAAATACAGGTACACATAGCGAATGTGTCAGGAGGATCAAGAAGACTGCATTTCGACAGCCACCAGAGAATTGTCAGCATGTTTCCAGTGCAACGAATGACATTGTTTGATCCAATTCTGGGGAGTAAGTATGGAAAGAGAAGATATAGAGCGCATTGACCATAATATCATAGAGTTTCGCTTGGCTTTGGAAATGGACAATAAAAAGTTGCAAGTAAAATTAGTTTTTCGGGTAGGTCAATTTCAATGGAGCAGAAATAGATCTGGCCCTGGTAAATTGTAATCAAACATTGACAGATATTACAATTATGAGGGTTAAATTGTTTGGTGACTATGGCGTTAATTTAAAGCAGGATAAATGGTGTCACGTGGTCTGTTCCTTGCCTCCTGGACAACTGGCGTGGAGCTGTCTATGGTCAAGTGGAGGCCCCGTTTTTTTCATTGAACGTGGTTATGGACCTGAAGGGAAATTGTGCACGGAGACAGGGAGCATGGCCTATGTATTTGATGAAACTGATATTTTGTATGCACTTTACGAAGAAAACCAATGGTGCCAATGTTAGAGTAACAGAGGAGTCAGTTGAGGTATGAACTAGCAACACAATAATAGAGAATTATAAAATAGACTGACTCGATTTTTAGTGAACATGACTGGAAGAGATGCATCGAAGGATACTGGGGAAGTAAGGGTGGGAATTGCAGAGGCACGGCCATAAATTCCGAGTCGTCCTTACATTCAATGGTGGTATGAGACACCTCGGGAATTGAAAATATATTATCCATGCTCGCGAAAATGTACAAGGATAACTCGAGCAACAACACATTATAACATGAGCAATAGAAGCAGAATAATGGCATTAGGCCCTTGGAGCCTTTTTCATCCTTCAATGAGATCACGGCTGATATGGTTATGGCCTTCACTGCACTATCCTGCGCCACCCAACCTCATCACCCTCCCATGCCAAAACCACATACCCCACCCTCATAATAATCATTCACTCTGTTTTAGATAAATAATATGCCTAAATCAGCCTTGAATATATGCAATGACCAAACCTCCACCGCTCTCTGGGATGGAGACTTCTGAAGTTTAATGACTGATTAAAAGAAGAAATTCCTCCTCCTCTCCATGCCAAATGGGAGACCACGTAATTATACACTGTTCCCCCTAGCTCATCATTCCCCTACGAAAGGAGACATCCTCTGAGCACCAACCATGTCAAGACCCTCAGAATCTGAGACATTTCAGTAACTCAATGTGGTGAGTTATTTAATTTCAAGAGTTGAAACTATGCAAACCAATATCGAGCAGGTGTGTAAACATCCTGATATATAGGCCTATATTGTCCCTTATATGTCAATTAGATCGCATCCTACCCAGTAGTTTTAAGTATGTTGCTTAAAGGTATACCGCAACATTGACTGTGGACCAAATTAGGTGTCCCTAGTCTAATGCGTGCAACAAAGCATCTTGGATATATCACAGTGTCCTATGCTCTGATTCCCCTGATTCTGAGCTAAGTTTCTCGAACTGCAGACGCTTACAGTAGATATGGCTGACGGCGGTCACACTTGAGTTCACGAGCACGCCCAGGCTACAACTGGGAAAAAAATGTCATTTTCATTATGTTATATTTCCCTAATGAGATTTCAAGTTTAAAATTGCTGTTCAGCAAGAATATATCATAATTATGGATTATACACATTAAAATTCAAAACAACAATTATATGTCTCTGATGCCAGTTTAAACTACTGTTGAGAAAGATTTTTTTTTAAATCTTAAAACTCATCGATTACCTCCATTCACACCTATGTGTTACCTGCTGGCTACGTGCTGATAGTTCTCGCTGACTTTGGTTTCCTCTCTTGGAACATTTGATGTAAGTGAAGAACAAGCACTTCCTGCCTCCTTGTACCAAATTCCATTGCCTAACAAGTTCTCAGGTTAAGCCCTTGGCCTTGCTGCACACAAACAGAGCTACAGCCAAGTCCGTTTCACCTCAGTTGCTGGGATTTTTTTTTGGAAAGGTTAACACAGGACAAAATTGGCAGTCACTTTGACAAATATGGATTAATTAAGGAAATAAAACTCGGATTTGTTAAGGAGAAACAGTGTTTAACTAACTTGCTTGTGCTTTCTGATAAGGTAACAGAGAGGTTTGAAGAGGTCAATGTGAATGGTGTGTTATGCATGGAATTCCAAATGTATTCTAATAGGCACCACAGGATAGGATTTTCTGAAAAATTGGAGCACATGTGATATAGATGACAGTCCAGCATGAATGTGATGTTAGCTTAGCAACAGAAAACCAAGATTGATCATGAATAGCTGTTTTGTGTTTAGACTGGAGCAAAATTTATAGTTGGGTTCCAAAGGGGTTGGTATTAGGAACATTTCTTTTCTTGATGAAAATGGCAACAATCACATGTTACGAATGGCACATTACTGGCAGTTGGTGTGAAATTTGAGGAGGCTATTGATAAGGTCCAAACGACATACAGTGATGGAATGGGCAGACAAAGTGGCAACTTGGATTTAATGCAAACAACTATGAAGGGTTCATTTTTCTTGGAATCAAGAGGAAAGGCAAAATACATTTTTAAACAACTATAATGTAATTATGATTGCACAAAATCGGCAACCTGAGGGTAGTTGTGCAAAAATAATTAAAGGTGGATTGAAAACACATTGAATAAAGCATACAGCATCCTGAGGGCATTATATGCAGAGAAAGCGAGTACAAAAGTAAGGGAGCTATGAGAAAGATCTTTGTGAAAAAATAACCTTCTTCGACCTCAACTTGAGTATTGTGTAAAATTCGGGTAACCACATGTTAGGATGGATAGGAAGGCTAAAGAGAGCATGCAAAAAAGATTATCAAGAATGATTCGATGGATGGAGTAATAAAGTTACAATAATATATTAGAGGGTCTGGGCTGTTCTACTTAGAGCAGTAAAGTAAGAGGAGAGTTAATGGTGGCGTTCAAAATCATGTGGGGACTTGTCAGAGTAGAAGGGGGACACTATTTCCATTTGCTTAAGTATAAAGGTATAGAGAACGATGATTGAATGTGTGTGAAAAAGAAGTTATGGCGAGTTGAGGATTTTCCTCACATAACGAGTGATTGGGATCTGAAATGCACTGCATGAGAATGTGGTGGACAAAAACTGGCTCAAGGCTTTCAAAATACAATTGGTTAATTATTTGAAGAGAAATGAAATGTAGGGCTATGCCAAAAAGGAGGGGTTGCGTGATAAGGTGAGTTACTTTCAAACACCTGGTGTGGATACAAACGGCCAGATTGTCTCCTTCTGTCCTCCAACTATTTGATGAGTCTACGATTCTGAGTACAGAACGTGTAACATGCAGAGTACAGCTCGCTCTTCACTGCCTGATCTTTCTCTCTTTCTCACTGCCACACATTCTCTCTCTTGCTCAGTATCTTTTATACATATAAGCATTCATGGGATATGGGGTTCGCTGGCTGAGACAGCATTCACTGCCTATCCCTAGTTGCCCTTGAGAAGATGGTGGCAATCTGCATCCTTGAACTGTTACAGCCCCTGTGGCGTAGATGAACCCACAGTGCTGTTAGGAAGGGAGATCCAGGAATTTTGCCCAGAGATAGTGGAGAAGCGGCCACATATTTCCGAGTCAAGATGTTGAGTGGCTTGGAGGGGAACGTCTAGGTGATGGTATTCCCAAGTGCTTGGTGCCTTTGTCCTTCCAAATCTTTGTGGTTGTGGTTGTAGAAGCTGGGGCCTAAGGAGCCTTGCTGAGCAGTGGATCTTGTAGACGGAGCACACTGCTGACTTTTGAAACATAAATGGTGGACAGACTTTGGGAAGTCAAGAGGTGAGTTAGTCGCTGCAGCGTTTCAGCCTTGTCCCTTGTTGCCACAGTATGTATAAGGCTAGTCCAGTTCAGTTTCTTGTCAATGCTAATTCCCATGATGTTGATAGAGGAGAATTAGGCGATGGTAATGCCATTGGATGTAAAGGAGAGATGGTTAGAACCTCTCTAAATTGGAGATGGCCATTGTCAGAAATATGTGTGTTAATGTCTATCTTTCTTTCATTATGTTCCTTTGTCGCTCTATTTTACTTTCTGCCCATGCATTTTCTTCGTTTCAATTTCTCTCTATCTCATTCTTTATCCCATTGTTTGCCTCTCTCTGTCTAATTCTCTTTTCTCTCTCTATTTCCCTGCCCAATTTCATCCCCCTCATTATATGTAGATCTCACTCTCTGTCTGTCTCTCTTTCTCTCTTTCTCTCTCTCTGTCTCTCATTTCCTTATAGATTGCTTCCTGTCTTTCTCAATTACTCTGAAAAGCTTGTTAAAACTATTATTAGTTCACTGCTTTAATCACTATTTAATCCTCAATTTTAAATTTCGCACAGCCTATTGCAGCTTCTCTATTTATAGACCTTCACAGGGACACTTTTAGAAGTAGTTTGATTTTATTTTTCACTTTTGATTTCTGAAAAGCTTTATAAATCTCATTTCCAACGACCTTTACTTAATTGTTTTTACATCACTTTTAAAATCTCTGCAAGCGATGTTTATGCAGCAAATAAAACACATTTTCATCATCATTTTAAGTTATCTAAGGTTTTATAAACTTCCATCCTAACCCATTTAATAACACATCTTTTGAGCCCTCCTTTTTAATGCAGTTTTTACCTTTGTACACGGCGGCAATTTTATTGTATAATTGTTGGGACATTTATCAGAGGGTGCGCCACATCACGAATTTAACATTATGTCTTTAAATGTAAAAGAGAGATAAGGAAACAATGAGAAGCACATTACCAGACATGAGTGACCTGTTCGCCTTTAGCCGTTGTGCTTTTTATTGGGAATGATGGGGTGTTGGCAATGCCCATTTATTCATCCATATTTCATACCTAGCTCATGGTCAATGTGCCTCTGTGCAACAGCAAAAGTATCTCTATATTTGCATCAAAGCTCCGAATATCTGCTAGCCCGAGAAACTGCAGACATCCATTCCATAAACCTCGAGCTCAGGGTCTGTGTGCGACACTGAGGCTGGAGATTCGCCTTTTCCTTGACATCCAAACTCATTGTCAGTGTCGCTCATTGAAACTGCTGAAGCTTCTCTATATTGACATACACGCTCAGGTTAACGGCTGATTGGTGAGAAGGAAAAAATGATTTTCCGTTAACAATTGACCTTGAAGCCTGTGCTGCTCTGTGAGATGCAGACCCAACTCTTGATCCACATTCAAGCTCGGGGTCAGTGTGAACCACTGATATTGCAGAATGGTGTCACTCTTTAAATTCAAGCTGAGGGTAACAGTTCATCCCAGTAATGACCCATTGTAACTTCTTAATAAAAATAAAAACAAAAATCTGCGGATGCTGGAAATCCAAAACAAAAACAGAATTACCTGGAAAAACTGAGCAGGTCTGGCAGCATCGGTGGAGAAGAAAAGAGTTGACATTTTGAGTCCTCATGACCCTTCCACAGAACTCACGTAACTTCTTGTTTGATTGTGACCTAAACTGCAATTTCTGTCTGTTGGCTATAACACTTGGGAACATTTTCCTGAGCCAAGGCCACTGATTGAGCCTGTTAGCAGGCTCTGAGCTGCTTACCATACAATGTAATAGCAGCTGGAATCCTCCTGTGCTCGGAATGAGGAACTCCGTACCTCAAACGGTGAGACAGCTCACTCAGGAGACTGAACAGTTGGGGCATGGGATTTTTGGGCTCTCTAATCCTGATTCGGTAACACACCAGTTGAGAACCGTTCTGTGTGCAGAAGCCGGGGATTGACCTTCCTGTTGGTTGCAGTGCTATATACTATGAGGCCATATTAGTGGGGTTGATGAGGTGTGTTCAATAACGGGTGATGATAAAACATCGCGCTTAGGCAAGTAATGGAGCTTTAATTATGCTACTCTGCTGTGGACCACTGTGAGATGATATCTTACTCCGTGATTAGTGCATGGCGCTCAGTACAACCATGTGCCTATGGCTATTATCAATCTGTCTAATCGCTACCACTGTCTCTGTGCGTTTTATTTTTTCCCTTGCAGTTTGATTGGGAATTCATTATTGAGTATGATCTTCCAGGTGTAAAGAGGTGACCTGCCGCAGGTGATGCGAAATCCAGCGTTTTAGGTTTTCCTCACCCATGTTGGTTTACCAGCGTTTAAAATCGGTTAAGTAAAGGTCTTTGAAAAACGAGATTCACAAAGATGTTGAGAAATAAGAATAAGAATCAAAAACCAAAGTGATTATAAAAGTTTTCTTTCGAAGGTGCTTTAAAGAGAAGCTGAAATGGATTGGGTAAAATTTAAAATTGAAGATCAATTATTAATTAGAAACAGGGATCTAAATACAAGATCAAAATGTTTGCCAGTGGGGCTTAGAAAGATAATAAAAAACAAAGGTAACAAAAGAGAGAAGTAGACAGAGAGCGGGGAGTGGAGAGAGAGAGAGAGAAAGAAAGAGAGAGAGAATGAGCCAAAGAGTTTGAAATTTTAGTAGACGAAGCTACTGATAGTGTGCTTCAATGGATCAACAGTCTCTGAAAATTTGTTAATATTTAATGGTAATGTGAGCACGATTGTCTTTGTGCAAAGGATGGTGCTGGCACTGTTTTAATGTGTGCAGGGCGTTCTGTGAATTATTGAACATTTACCTTGGGCTTGGGTTAATGTTTAGAATTTAATTTTGCATGTGAACCAAGAGTCTGTAGAAGTATTATTTCCTATGTTTACCTCAGATCTTGTCATTGTATTGGTAAGGATAGAGGGCCTCAGTGAGTGAGTTAATATTAACCCAAGGCCTCTGTCAGGGTTTTGTTTTTTTCTGGAGTCATTGTGAATGTTCTCTTCCAGTTCATAATGTGTTTCTTCTGGTGATTTACGATGTACACATTGTTTCAGAGAGCGGAATAATATGAATGTTTTGTCCCTGTACAGTTGTTAATTAGGGGGATTGTTTTCCTTTTCTTCTTCGATCTCTTGTGTTTGTAAATTATTTAAACAACATTTCAGTGCTTCTATGTTAACCGATATTACTGACCCAGGGGAGAAACAAGTCGATGAGAAAATGAAAGAAAACTGATCCAGTGCTTGATTTTCTTCAGGTTCTCTCATCATTTAAATATTGTTACAATGAAAGCATAGGGAGATTGCAGCACATTTTTAAACTACTCTTTGAACATATTCTGTGTCACAGAATAAATGTAAGTGTTCCTGTAACAACTCAGCAGCTGAAGCATGAAACCTATTTCTTGTACGAGTTTATTAAATATATAGAACAAAGCATAAATGATGCAAGTGCTGCCACATAAGATCCAGCATAAAGATTAATCTGAACAGGGGAAGAGAGCAGCTCTCAATCTGCTTCATAGCAGCAAAGCTCCGGGAATTGACGATATTCCAGCAAAGACTGGCAGGCAATGCTGGGTCAAGGAGTGCACTGAACTCTTTCACAGCGTGTGGAAACAAGACACCATCCCACAACAATACAAAGATTCCCCCATTGCCCATAGATACAAGTGGAGAGGAACTCGACAAACTATCGATAAATGAGATGCCTAGATGCATCTCACCTCTCCATTGCCGGCAAAATATTTTGCATTATCCTCCGAAACGCTTTCTGCAACAACTTCACCAGGATATGCTGCCTGCTATTCAGCAGTGTTTCAGGGGGGAAAAGGCGAGGAACTGCAGATATGCTGTTTCAGATAGGAAATGACAAAACAAATGTCAACAAAGAACATGGATCTCTGAACCACGTTTCTTGTTCTGACCAATGCCTTGGGCATAGTTAGAAGTAATGGGCCTTTAGAGGCAATGGAGAAGTCCAGCTGCCCTGAGAAATTCTTCGTAATAGTTCACAGTCCAAACAAAGCAAGCCTAGACAGACTTCGAAATGGGTTTGGGAAAGAAGAAGCGCAGAATGTATAGAGCAATTCTCCTGCCCACTCTGCTGCATGCACTCTTTTGGGATGTGTATTAGCTGAATGCCAAGAAGCTCAGCCATTTCAAGATCAGTTGCCTTGGGAAGTTTCTGATTTCAGATTGCAGGGCAAAATTCCAAACACTCTTTTGCTCAGATGAGATTCCATGCGAAAAATTCACACCATATTAACATGGTCACCACCTGATTTTGCCAGGTCGTGTTTTCAGAAAACTCACTTACCAAAGTGAATCTTTGATGGAAAACTTAAATCTGGTCTATGCCTCACATGACGGTCAAGTAAAATGCTACAAGGACACCCTGAATGATTCACTGATAAGTTTTGAGGCCTGGGAGATGTTCATGCAGGATTGTTCGCCTGGCGCAAACAATGTAAAATTCCACACTGCCTCCTTAGAAGGCAAGTTCACACTAGAGACAGAGAAAAAAGAAATACACAAGGAGTGAAAATTCCGAGCCAGCAACTCGTCCAAATATTAATAATCTGCATTAAACTTTCCCATTTGTAGCAGAATGTTTCTCGTGAAGATTGGTCTTAGCAGTCCAGAACGCATCCGTCGGGAACCCACCAAACACTCATGATGGTTGTTATTGTAATGTTCACCTCAACGGACCAATAAGTCGGACAAATGGCATTTATCCAGGAATAACCGGCACAACAATGTTAAATTTAATGTATTCCAAAACTAATTGGCTCTGGACATCATTACAGCTTTCGTGCCACATTCCAGAGCTGGGATGAGAGAGACAGCCTTTGACATCAAGGTAAAGTTTTACCGTCAGTGCCTTCAAAGATCTCCAATAAATTTTAAACCTATGAGATCAGAGAGAAATCACTCCACTGACTCCACTAATAATTAGAAGAAATAAAATTGGTTCAGTTTGTTGGAGTCAATTGTCTCAGCTAGGGGCAGCAATGTAGGGGTTTCTCAGGTCAGATTCCAGGGAAAACACCTTCATCAACATTTTTCATTTTATCACAAAGTCGGAAAGTGGGGCATTTACTGTTGATTGCAGTGTTCAGTTACATTCACAACTCCTCAGCCTATGAAATAGTTGTTGATGGAAAGAAAGAAAATCTGGACAATGTTCGGGCTTGGGCAGAGAAGCCAGATGGAATGCTCCCCAGAAAAGAAACAGAAAGTGCTGGAAAAACCCATCAGGTCTAGCAGCATCTGTGGAGAGAGAAACAGAGTTAAAGTTTCGAGTCTATACCGCCTCTCTTCAGAGCTGATGGGGAATGGAAATATGAATATATGCATATTGTTTAAGAGGGTGGGGCAGGTGGAACTGGATAGAAGGCCAGAGATTGGTGGGCAAAGGAAAGATTGACAAAAAATGTCATGAACTGAAGTGCAAAGGGACTGGTGATGGTCGTAGTTAGTGTTATACAAGGTGCGAAAAGTGGCATTAAGGTAAGAAATCAGAAAGTGATTAGAGCAGAACAAGATAGCATTGTATGAAAGAACAACATGGAAGAAGCAGCAGATTGCCCTGTGGAGGATGGGGTGGGGGGAAGGGACCGTGGTGGGGAAGAAGGATAGAAAATGGGATAAAAAAAGGGGATAATACCACGGATAAATGAGTAACAATAAAGTAAGTGGATAAAAAATAAAAATGAATGTGGAACAAAAGGCAGTTAAAAAGGATGGTGAGTTTGGAGAACACAGTTCATGGTCTGAAGTTGCTGAACTCAATGTTAAGTCCTGGAGGCTGGAAGGTGTCTAAACGGAAGATGAGGTGCTGTTCTTCCAGTTTGCATTGGGCTTTAGTGGAACATTGCAGCTGGCCAAGGACGGGCATGTGGGCATGAGAGTAAGATGACGTGTTGAAATGGCAAGTGACTGGAAGCTTTGGGTCATGCTTGCAGCCAGACTGGACATGTTCCTAAAAGCGGCCACCCAGATTGCATTTGGACTCTCCGATGTAGAAGAGACCACATTGGGAGCAGCAGATGCAGTTGACTAATTTGAAGGGGGTGCTAGTGAATCACTGCATCACCTGAAAGGAGTAATTGGGCCTTTGGAGGGTGAGGTTGGAGGAGGCAAATGGGCACTCCCCAACCTTTGCAAGGCTCAACTAGGAATGTGACAGAATTTTCTACACTCGCCTCAGCTCCAACAGCTCTCAAAAAGCTCAACACTATCCAGGAAATCTCGGCCAGCTTAGAATGCAGCCCCTCCACTACCTTAAGTACTTCCTCCCACCTTCCGCAGAGGCAGCAGTGTGTGCCAACTACAGCATGTACTGCAGAAGATCACCAAGTCTCCTGAGAAGGTACATTCCATTTCTATGAACCCCACCACGCAGATTGACAAAGGGAGTGCATGCATGTGAACAGCACCATCAGTAATTCACCCATGATGTAATAGGTGATATTAAATTGAAAATATTTGATTGATTCCTCTTTGTCATTTGCTTTAAATTTCGGAACCCCCTAATGAATAACACATTGGTTTTCACCAACAACACATATATTGGATATGTTCAAGGAAAAGGCTCAACAACATCTATACAAAGGTAATTAGGGGCCACCAAAGAATGGTATTCTTGCCAGAGACGTCCATTTCACATCAGTGAAGAGAACAATGTTGATGTAATTTTCCCCAAAGTATCCGAAAAAAATCTGGGATTAATGTAATATCTGCTGAGTGGTGGCTGAGGTGTTGGTGGGCGAGCATTTTAGCAATAGCGAGCGAAACATGGTACAGTTTAGGTTTGTTATGGCCAAAGAAATCGACAAGTTGCAAAAAAAAATGTTTTGAATTGGGGGACAGTGGATTTTAGTAAAAAAACGGCAGGATCTGGCCAAAATAGACTGGGAAGAGTTACATGTGGGGAAATCCACAGATGTAAAGTGAAGGCTGTTCAAAAGGAAAATGGGGAGGGTAGAAGCTCAACATGTTTCTTCCAGGGTGATAGGAAGGACTGACAAGCCCAGAGAACCATGGATGACCAGAGATATTCAGTTTATGACGGGAAGGAAAAGAGAGGCTTTTAGAAGGAACAAGAGAAGCAAATCAGCAAATCAGCAAATCATTAGTGGAATTCAGACAGTCCAGGGTGGGGCTTAAGAAAGCATTAGGAAAGCAAAGAGGGGATATGAGAAAGCTCTGGCTGGTAAAAGTAGGGAAAATCCCAAGATATTCTATAAGTTTATCAATGGGAATAGAATAACCAGGGAAAGAGTAGGGCCCAAAACGTACCAAGGGAGCAATTTATGGATGGAGACAGAGGACATCGCTAGAGTGCTGAATGAATACTTCCCTTGCGTCTTCACCCAAGAGAATGAGGATGAAGTTATTGAACTCGGGGAGAGAGACTGCAAGATTTGTAAGTAAATTGACATCGGGAGTGACAAGGCATTGGAGGTGTTGGCAGGCTTAAAAGTGGACAAATCTCCAGGTCCGGATTATTTCTGTCCCAGACTGCTGAGGGAGGCAAGGGAAGAGATTGCAGGGGCTCTGACTGGAATTTTCAATTCCTCTCTGACTACGGGGGAGATACCAGAGGACTGATGTACAGCAAAATGTGGTTCCGCTATTTTTGAATGATTGTAGAGATAGGCTAGGGAACTATAAGCCTGTGAGTCTCACGTCAGTGCTCGGGAATGTATTGTGGAAATTTCTGAAGGAAAGTATCTATCTCCACTTGGAGAGGCAAGGTTTGATCAGGGATAGTCAGCATGGGTTTGTCAGAGGGAGGTCATATCAAATTTGATTGAATTTTTTGTGGAGGTGACCAGATGTGTTGATGTGTGCAGTGCAGTTGATGTAGTTTATGTGGATGTCAGCAAAACCTTTGACAAAGTCCCACATGGGAGACTTATAAAGAAGGCAAATGCACATGAGATACAGGGTAATTTGATAAGGTGCATTCAAAATTGTGTTAGTTGTAGGAGGCAGAGGTTTGATGACTGAAGGATGCTTTAGTGACTGGAAGCCAGTGTCCAGTGGCTATCACAGAGATCCGTGCTTGGTCCCCTATTGTTTGTCATTTATATAAATGACTTGGATGACAATGTGGGGGTTAGGATTAGTAAGTTTGCGGATGACACAAAGATTGGCCGGGTGTTTAACAGTGAGGTTGACTGTCTTGAGCTACAGGAAGATATAGATGGTATGGCCAAATGGGCAGAAAAATGGCAGATGGAACTTAACCCTGAAAAGTGAGGGGTGATACACTTTGGAAGGAGTAATTTGACATGGAAGAATTCAATGAATGGCATGGCACTAGGAAGTTCTGAGGAACAAAGGGACCTTGCCGTATGTGTCCATAGACCTCTGAAGGTGGAAGGTCACCTTAGTGGGGTGGTGACAAAGGCATATGGGACACTTGCCTTTATCAATCGAGGCATAGTTTCCAAAAGTAGGGAGGTCATGTTGGAGTTGCATAGAACTTGGTGAGGCCATAGCTGGAGTACTGTGTGCAGTTCTGGTCGCCACATTAGAGGAAAGATGTGATTGCTCTGGAGGGGGTGCAGGGGAGATTCACCAGGATGTTGTCTGGGATTTAAGTTATGAAGAGAGGTTGGATGGACTTGAGTGGTTTTACTTGAAGCAGAAAAGACTGAGGGGTGACTTGATCGAGGTGTACAAGATTATGAGGGGAATGGAGAGGGTGGATAGGGATCAGCTGTTCCGCATATTTTAGGGTCAGTCGCAAGGGAGCATGACTGTAAGATGAGGGGCAGGATGTTTAGGGGGGATGTGAGGAATTTTTTTTTTACCCAGGGGGTGGCGACGGCCTGGAATGCACTGCCAGGGAGGGTGGTTGAAGTGGGTTGCCTCATGTCCTTTACAAAGTACCTGGATGAGCACTTGGCACGTCATAACATTCAAGGCTATGGGCCAAGTACTGGTAAATGGGACTAGGTAGGTAAGTCAGGTGCTTCTCAGGTGAAAGTTTGATGGGCCGAATGGCCTCTTCTGCACTGTGATTCTGTGACTCTGTGGTTCTGTGATTCTGATCATTGTGTAATTATTCAATGGGCCAACTAGAAGATGCCAAAGCCATCCACTGTTCACAATGCATCACTTAAATATGTTTTCTCTAAATGATTAAACAACATGATGGAAAATCTATTGTTGGACTAACTTTGATGTATCTTCACCAGTGACTCGGAGCACGAAATTCATTTATCTGCAAACAGTAAGTGACATGTCAAAGAAATATCAATTATATTTGGAAAGTCATGATTTATGTTGCAGGACTAAGCCATCCAGATAAACAAATTTTAATTTGAAGCCTGATATGATTGGGTGGCTGGGCTGAATGCTGTAAACCTCAAAAGAAGTGATCATACATGATAAGGACAAGGTTATTCCCTTCTCTGAAGATCAGTTTGATGACTGTCAAAAGGAGCAGCCAAAATCACAACCATGGTACTTTAAAGCAGGAATGCGGGAGGAGTTGGATGAAGAGCAGGGGAGAACAGCGTTGTCTCATTGATTGAGAACCAATGGGTGATGTGCATTTCTGTTTTCAGAAGGCACTTGATAAGGTCCCACAAAGGAGGTCACTGAATAAACTTGGAGTGTATGGGTAGTGGTGGTGTGATGAGGGTGCCTTCCTGCTGAATGGTTTTATATTTAGAGAGAGAAATCATCTTTTGTAAAAATGATTGAGTCCTGCATAAGCGTTGCCTGCATAATGCATGACTAGGACCATATCATACTGGTTCGAACAGATATTTTATAAATTCGCGAATAATGCCATTTTCAAGATATATTTTAAGACTGATAACACAGGGGACGAAAGAATAGAAGTTGTCCCTGTGTTATGGCATGGTAGAAGGTAAATGCTGAGCTGCTCAAATCCCAGAGAGAAAATGAAACAGCTAGCAAAGCACTTTTTGCAAGTTGTATCTTGTGAGGAGCAGTTCTAAAAATCAGAAAATGATGCCTTCGAGTAATTGTGATGATTTTATAGTAAAGTAAATGATTATTAAATGAATAAACAATCACAAATAAAAGGCAATTACACTTAAACACACAGGATGGTTACACACAATAAATAGTATGTTGAAACAGTTCCACGAATCTTAACTACCCTAAAAGCTAACCTTTCCATTTTCTGTTTAGCAACTATCCTTATAGATTTTAGACTTTATGGAAGTCCCACAAAATTACCACACAGAGTTTTTCCTTGGAGTGTCCTCTAAGGCTGACAGCAACTGCTTCGTTCAGTCTGACCTTGTTCAATCTGCCTTCTGGGAGTTCTGACGAGCTGTGCTGCTATCATCTGGGATGTCTAAGCAGCTACATTCTCATATGGGACTCAATATTTCCTTAGATGCATTTGATCTCTCTATTAACTTAACCAGCCTTGTCAGAATGCTTTCTTCCCAGAGTTGATTAAATCGTTCTTTATTTTCGCTCTTAGAATTGTAAACATAAACTTACCCTAACTTTACCTTATTGCCTTACGCCTTTTTACAACCTGCCTATATCCCCTTTGAACTAAAATAATGCAATTCAAAACAAAAACCAAATTACCTGGAAAAACTCAGCAGGTCTGGCAGCATCGGCGGAGAAGAAAAGAGCTGATGTTTTGAGTCCTCATGACCCTTCAATAGAACTGAACTCAATTCAAATGTATTCCTGTTATTCCTTTATGTAAAGCTCTGATTGAAGTTCCTTTTGGTTCATTAATATATAAAAGACACTGTTACTGTGACTTTAGACCCTTGCTCTTAATCCAATTACTGTCTGGCTTCTGGTACATAAGAAAATATGCCAGGGTTAATACCAGAAGAAACAATTGACAATTCATTGTTTTCTTGACACTTGAAGAGCATCGCAAGCTAGGAAATATATTATAAGACACAAAGTCAAAAGCAAAAACCCACCATCTTACAGAAATCACTTGTACAATACCTTGGAGATGGACATAATAGAATGATGAGTAGGGATTTTTCGTGGCGATGGTTTCAGCTAAATGGTTCTCAGACAAGGTCCCCAGCAAAAAGAATATTCAATTATTTCGAGGGGTTGACATGGACATTGAAATGGGGCAAAGTCAACATGGACATAAGACAGGGGAATGATGGTTGGAGTTTTTTGAAGAAAGCACCTTTATCACTGATTGAGAACCAGTGGGCGATGTGCATTTCTGTTTTCAGAAGGCACTTGATAAGGTCCCACAAAGGAGGTCACTGAATAAACTTGGAGTGTATGGGTAGTGGTGGTGTGATGAGGGTGCGAGGACGCTGTAGGGGTTCACATATTGGCATGGATTATGAATAGGTTAACAAAAAACTAACAGGGAGCATTTAAAAAGGGGCCATTCTCAGGATAGAATGCGTTACATTCTGGGGTGCCTCAAGGAGCAGTGTTGAGGCCACATCTCCTTATCTTGATTGGATGTGGGGATCATATGCAACATTTGCAAATATGCTGCTGGCACAACACTAGCTGGGAAAATAAGTTGTGATGAGGAAGCAAGGAGGTTTTAATTGGAGTTGGATATGCTAAGTGAGCAGACAAGAAAATGGCATATGGAGTATAATGTGAATAAGTGTGAAGTTGTCCACTTCGGTAGGAAAAAAAGAAAGGTTGAGTATTTCTTACATATGAACAGGAACACCCTTTGTATGTCAACACTTCCCAATCTCTCACAGTCACTAAAGGTTAGCATGCAGGCAGCAAGCAATTAGGACTGCAATTTGTATGCTGAACTTCACTGCAAGGGGATTTGAGTACAGGACTAAAGATGTCTCATGACAGTTGTATGAAGTATTAGTGAGATCACATCTCGAGCACTGTGCTCAATGTTGGTGTCCTTATCTAAGGAATGATGTACTTGCTATAGAGAGGGTGAAATCAAGTTTTACCAGACTAATTCCTGGGGGGTGGGGGGGGGGGCGGTTTTATTTTATGTGAGTAGAATGTTCCGAACTATCTTTTTTTCCCCTCTACATCATCAGACTTTGAATCACACCTGGCCTGTTGCCTCAATGCAGACGGTACTTGATAGACAACAACGAAACCATTCAGATTCATCATCTAACATTTATTTACAAATACAATATCCTTGATATCAAGCTCCATAATAACACTTGCTTTAGGACTGTGGCCCCTGAAAACTAAGGTTGTATTTGACATGATTTATGTGATAAGCAAATACGAGCATTTGAACCAAATATCATAGGCTAGCGTTTACATAACAACTTCGACACGGCTGCATGTTGTCAATAGGGGAAAATATGGTTCTACATTAGCATGTAGGAGGAGAACATGAGGAAAAGATAGGAAAAATAAATGAAAAACAAATTAAAGTGGTAAGTGTGGAGCAGCCGTTACCCGTTGTGCTGCAGTCACTGCAGGGAGGAAAATGAAAAGTTGTGAAGTGAACAGAATCCGACACTGAATTAAAAAAGAAAATACCATGTGAGTAAACTATTATGAATAACAGACAAGATAGAATACATGGCCCAAATAATTATTACAATTTAGTCACACACTGGAGAGTTGAAAACAATTCCGCGAAAGTGCAGCAGAGCAGACTGAGGGCAAATTGGAGCAAGATTAAATAATAGGAATCATCTGAACGAAGTGGCTAACTATAACAGGAAAATATAACATGAACCACTAGCTCTACACTGACAGGAATTCTCTCCTCCCCGGAGATCAAATCAATCCTCCTTCACTCGGTGTACTCAACAAGGCTGTTCCCATGATCCATTTTTATTCCTAAAAGACCTGTTACCCCACCTTAGCCAATGATGCTGGAAATGGACAGTTAGTTAATAATGCTATAAGGGTTAATTTCATAGGTCTTGACTAATTGTGCACATTGCCTGAAGCAAAGGACGAGGAGTTTGCTTCAAATGCCTTCCCTTATATGGAGATTACAGGCAACCCATTGATCAAAAAGTGAGTTGATCGTGTAGGGCTAACATGTTGGCAATGATAGTGATTTGCACAGGTAACAGTAAACAAAGAGTAGGCACAAATGGATCATGCTTTGCTCTGCAAAATGTAACGAGTGGAGTGTCAAAGGGATGTGTTGCAATATCAGTAGGCGAAAGCCGTATTAATGAGTAGGCTGTATTGGGAGCGAATGTATTGTTGTTAATTTTGCTGATGAAACAAATATATTTAAGAAGGTAAATTGTGACGAGGACATAAGGAGACTTCAAAGGGATATAAATAGCGAATGGGCAAAAGTTTGGTAGACAGAACATTATTTGAGAATGTGAAACTGCACTTTGGTGGGAAGAATCTAAACTAAAAGACAACATCATGTAATTTCAATGGGGAGAGATAGCAGAACTCTGAGGTACAGAGGGATCTAGAAGTCCTGGTACATGAATCAAAAAGAAGTTCGTATGCAGCTACAACAATTCGTTGGGAAGACAAATGGAATTCTGTCGTTTATTGTAAGGGAAACAGAATATAATAAATGAGGTGTTTTGCGACAGTTATCTAGGGCATTGATGGGACCACAACTGGAATACTGTTTACAATATTGATCTTGCAATTTAAGAATGGATATCATTTCATTAGAAGCAGTTTAGAGAAGGTTGACTCGATTGATCCCTGGGAGGAGGAGTCGGGTTTCCCATGCGGAAATGTTGGAAAAGTTGGATTTTATTCATGAGAGTTTAGAAGAATGAGAGGCGCTATTGTTGAAACGTCCAAGATCCTTACGTGATTTGGCAGGGTGGGTGTGAAAGGAAGTTTCGCCTTCAGAATGAGACTTGGACTAGGGAATACAGTTTAAAATTAATCACCATTAAGAAAGAGGTGAGGATTTTTTTTTCTCTCCTGGAGTGTCAAGATTATGTCGAACTCTCTTCCCCAGAGAGTGGTGGAGGCAGGGTCATTGAATGTTTTAAGTCTGAGCTGTATAGATTCTTGATTGACAAACAACCAAATGGTATAGGGGGCAGAAAGGAAATTGGAGCTGATGCCGCAATCAGGTCAGCCATTGCCTTTTTGAATGGCGGAGCTGGCTATCTGTGCCGAATGGCCCACTTGGGCTTCCAATTACTATGTGTGTATGTTCTTATGTTCCTGTACTCACATGTTTCATTTCATTTCTTTCTTTTTTTCAATACCTATGGAAATTAAAACAACAGTGTGTGCTTTTGCGCGTGCGTGTGCGAGTGCATTAGTGTGCATGTGTTTGCGAGGGGGCGGGGTTGTGCGTCTGCCTGTTTGTGTGGCTGTGGGCGTGTGGGTGCGCGGGATTATGTGTGTGTCGGTGTGGGTGTGTTTGTATGTGTGTATGAGCGTGTGTGTATCTGTGTGTGGCCCTGTGCGTCTTTGTGTTTGGGTTGTGGGATTGTAAATCCACAGGTGTGTTTGTGTGTGTGTATGTGCGTGTCTGTCGGTCTGTCGGCCTGTGTGTGGGTATGTGTGCGTGTGTGTGTCTTGTGTGTTTGGGTGAGATGGTCTCTGCCTTTGTGTGCGTGTGTGTGTGTGTGTGTGTTTGTGTACGCATGTGTGTGTGTCTGTGGGTGGGTGTCTGTGTGTGTGCGTGTGCGCGCACGATTGTACGTGTGTGTGTAGTGTGCGTGGTCTGTGTTTGTGTGTGGTGTGTGTGCTTGTGTAGTGCGCATGCGTGTGTGCCTAGTGTGTGTGAGTAGTGCGTCTATGTGTACTGTGTGTGTGTGTGTGTGTGTAGTGTGTGTGCGTGTGTTATGCTAGTTTCTTTCAGATCCGTTGTCCACCATGTGTAGCCTAAAATGTGTTGCCATCTATATTTTTTAATCCATTGTGACTCTGTTGAGGAGTCTAATAAGTTAATAACATGTACCTTAACACCTGGTACGATCATTAAAATAATGATAATAAAGTCATGTTTAGAAAGAAAAGACTGCAAATTTAAAAAATAGCAGCTGAAAGGGTTAACTTCTCTGCAGAACTCGAAGGCGTGGACATGTAACTGAGTTGAGTTATATGACTTATTTTCCTTTAAAAATGATTTCTCAGTCAAATGAAACCGAGCTACAGACACACACAAACACATACACTGACACATACACACAAACACACACATACTCACACACACGATCAGACACGCACACACACATACACGCGCTCACACAATAACCCTCAAGAAATTCAACTCTTAAAGTGAAAAATCTTCATCTTAGTTTAAACTTTACTTGCTCCAAAGCCCTTTTTTGTAGCCTGTCTTAGATTCATCTCCACGTTTTCCTTTCTTGGTACAACAATTAACCACAATCAATTCTCAATGCACAGAAGAATATTTAAAACTGCAAGGATATGTGTATATGCGTGTTTTCTCCAGAAGTGATGAACCTCGACCTTATAACTAAAAGTTTCACGGTGGCCACTCGTAAGAACTCTAATTTTAACTTCAGCGTTTCGTCAACCTTTACACACTCAGTTACATCTTTCACCGCCACATTTCCCTAGTTGAATAAAACCATTTTAATAATTCCCCGTGGGATTTCTGCCAGATATCTCAAGGACCCAGACTAGACATTAAAAGGGTAACGCTCCATCTAAACCAAATATATTGGCGTAACCCCTTCTCCATGATTTAACTTTGATTAAATGAACATTCACATGCATACGGTTTGCATTAAGACGTGCCTGCACATTAATACCTAAACAGAGCTTATGTTTATGCTTTGAACATTAATGAAAATAGTTAAATGTGCGCTAAGTACCTGACAAATTATATGAATACACAGATATAAAGGACACCTGTCACAGCTTAACTTTCCATTCACTTTTCTAAAGCCCTATTTTACAACTCTCAGCGACCAAATTTGATGCATCTACACCACTTCTTTACCCCAAGGGGATGCTAGCTTTTAACTTGCTAACGCTCTGACATAAATGAGTACACTGGCTTGAGAGAGAACAGCAGTGTGTTCGTTCGCACCTCACAGGCATCTCGAGATACTTCCGAGAACGGATTTGGTGTGATCTCAGAGGGAAGCGGGGAATGCATGGCTTGACGGACCGCAGAAGCAACAGCACTTTGCCTTTCTACCTTTCCCACCAGTTTCTTTATGCTGAACTGACTGAGTTGTGAACGGCTATATTTTACTCCTAATACCCCCTGCAAGCTCATAAGGGCTCTTGTGACTCCGACTTCAAGAAAACAATTTTTTGCTTATATTGAAAAATATCAAGGTGTTGTTGCAAAACTAGTTTGTACTTTCCTTTCAGTATCAGTCAATTCAAGCGTTCACCCCCGCACCCCACCCCCCCCCCCACCCCCCCCCCCCCCCCCCCCCCCCCCCCCCCCGACCCCCCCCCCCCCCCCCCCCCCCCCCCCCATCCCCCATCCATCCCCCGATCCTTGTATTGGATTTTTCGACTTCTGATCTGTATCATTCTGGGAGTCTGCCGCACAGGAACATTCACAAGGATCGGAAAACAATTGGCTTCCACAGCGTGTTCTCAACTTTTTCATTGATAAAGCAAGAACACCTAAACAGCTGACATATCTGTCCTTTAAACCTTCTGAATTTAATTGTTGAAGCGTTTTACTGAGCCAGCACCGCAGCGATGCAGGATCCAAGGCCATCCTGGCCCTACCTTACATCTTTGACACCTTAAAAACCCAAGTAGCTTAGCTTCTTATCTCTGCCCCACTCCGTGGTCTCTGCGCAGATTTTGCCTACCATATTGACACTTTGTTGCAGAGTTTTCTACTTTCATTCCTTGCTGTACCTAAGCAGTATTTATTTTACTCGCCAGTGGACATTGAGCTTTCCTTCATATCTGACCATGGTATAACTGCCCTGTAAGCGTTTTGTAGGACAGTAAACAATGGCATCAATCTATACTTGATGAATAGAACATATTAAAACGTCCCTGGAAATACTTGATGGGACAGTCAAACAATACAATTTCTTTGGACATAATCAGTACTCAAACTGCCCTGGGACATTGTAGCGGGATTTGCTATCGATATGCCCTGGGATACTTTGATGTTAAAGAGCAGCTGTACTTGATTCTACTTCGTCCTGAATTGTACATGATTTCGAAGTGTTTGATGGGACATTCAACAAGGAGCTTTACGTGATACCAACCCGAGTAGCACCTATAAATCAAATGGCTAATGGCACAGGGCAGACGCAGATTCATTTTATGTTAGTGTATGCTGTATCTACCCTAGCGTGTTTCATGCGTCAGTTTGGGTGGAGGTTTATACTGTTTATGCCCTCAGATTTGTATGTATTGCAAGAGTTCTATGGAACTTGAAGAGGATTTTTTTCTTGTAGACAGTATGTCTAGAACGTCTTCTGTGGCGTTTACTGGGATATTGCAGAGAGAGTTGTGCTGTCCAACTAAGCTGGGAGTTTTTTTTTTATTATCCCGCAATTTATGGGATCATTAATATGTATCTAACAGGTGTTATACCTACCTTTGGAGTGTTTGATGGAACAGTATCGAGAGAACTTTGTTCTGTGTGTATCTGTGGTGCAGATATCTAGAGTATTTTTTACGGACAGCGTCGAAGCAGCTTTAATCTGAGTCAAACCTGTGTGATAACTGTCTTGGGAGTAAATCAGGGCACAGTGTAGAGGGCGTTTACCCGAATGGAGAGCTGCGCTTGGCATGGAAGTATTGGGTGACAATTTTAAAGGGGGCTGTATTCAGCATCTATTTTTTTTCTGGGAATGTTCAGGGGTGCATCAGAAAACGAAAATAATCTTCTATCTAACCCGTATTACACATGACTTGGATCAATTTGATACATGATGGAAACAGTTGTATTCTGCATGATCTCTGCATTTCCATCTTCAATAATGAGGGAGCCCAGCTCGTAGGTGCAATGAACAAGGCAGAAGCGTTTGTAACTATTTGCAGTCAGAACTGTCTAGTGATCGTTCCCATGACGTTACGGTGAGTAGTGAATGTGTTAAACATTCTGGTTGTGTACCTGGTAAATCCAGTCAGTTGAGTCCAAGCATGATAACCTGGGTTGATGCCCAAACACATACACTGTGATCTGGAATTTGGAGAAATGCCAACCGCGATAGGCCGGCAACAAATCCACCCTCGCACAAAAGCAAACACGTGAATATAACTCATTAATATCCAGGCATGTCCCACTGGTGTGTGTGTAAATGTAGCAAGCTTCCCGAGTCCGAATTCAAAACACTCGTACTCCAGCCGGCAGATCTTCATTCCGAAGAACTCCTTGAAAGATGATGAAAGCACTGCTTTAGGTATTTAGTTTCCTGGCGATAACTCAGACAATCACTGCACAACAAGATACATCTCTGTAAGTTTATTGGATGTTTCAGGAACCAGTGTTCATTTTTGTTTTGAAACTGTATCATTCTCGTTGAATCATGCTGTCTGGTTGGTTGAATTAAGTTTATTGTATGAGTGTTTGAATAATTTAATGTAAAACAACTCTAGATGTAAATCCTCTGATAGTTTAGTTTCAACCTGAGAAGGTAGAAGGGATGGTGTGTGTTGTGCGTTGATCCAAACACTCCAGCAATGAACACTAAAATTACCGGATGAGTTGACGGATCTCAGCCACGAAATTGCCCTCGTCGGATGACTGTAAATGGCTACAGTCATTCTGATGAAAAACTCGCCGTTGCTGCTGCCGATCACTGCTACCTATAGCAAAGTATGAGAATGAGGACTATTTGAGGGAACATGGTCAGGCGCTCTTTCAGTCGCTTTTTCCCTGCACACACTGCCCAGTCTCAAGGTCAGGCACTGTGTACAGGGAGCGAAACCGCATGGAGGTTTGTAACTGCCACCCCCAGCTATGAGTCAAATTTTCTTAACACAATAGGGAAGCATTGGAATAAATGGATTTCAAACAAGTTTAATTAATTCCTTAATACTGCAGCTGTTGAAATATGGGGATCTGGGAAAAGGAATTAAGTTAATATAAATTATCTGCTGTAATTAATTGTATGTCAATCTACCTGGGAATTGAATGAGCAAGCTTTGAGTTTGATGTTGGATCCAGTACCTACAAAACAGCAGTGGGATAGTGGTACAATGTCGGAGATGCGTCTACCTGTTCATGGGCGTTCTTCCGGTGCATTGAAATGATGTCACTTCCTTAACTAACATGACAAGGAATTGCCAAAAATCTGTGAAATACCATTGACAAATTGTGGGACTTTGCTATGAGGTTATCGTCTGATTAGTTTCCTTTCAAAAAGTATCGACAATTCACAGGCAGTTCATAGTCTTTTAAACTCATTATGCGCTTGCGGTGAGGGAAAGTGTTCAATATAAATGTTTGACCTTTCTTTCCTGTGCCTCTGGTCTCAGAGAACATGTGCCATAGTGTCTGCGCTGGGGCAACCACCCTTCAGTAGGGATGGGGGAGACAGGCGGGATTTATTTAAAACAAAAGAGGGTTCCTCTGTAGTGCAGTGTCAGAACCATTCATACCAACTGACTCACTATTAAGTTTTATGATTGGGCCACTCCCTCTGTGCACAGGACCATCACTCAATTCCCTGTTCATTTTGGATTTTTAGAAATCTGTGATCGCCTTGGAGGAATATGGCTGTGACAGCCATCATCCATATGTGAAACAGACGAGGAGCCTAAGGTAGTATCCTGCCTCGATGAGGTCTGATGCTGCAGATGAAAGATCCAGTGAGGAACTCTCAACAGTCCGGGTTCTCCATGCTCTCACTGAATTAAACCGTCATTCCACGGAAACAGCTTCTGGGTGATTGTTTAGGCTCAGGAACACCTTAACCTATATTACTGCTGTCTGCATAATAGGATGTGCTGAGAAACAACATATACTGCATTAATAAATACTAAGTTTTATTTCTTTTTAGGACCTGGGTTTCCCAAAAAATAACGTATTCCTGGGGAATTAATCTGAGCGATGTTCTGGGAATCTGTGCAACTGGTAATTGTAGAACTCTATAAGGGACATCTTAAAGTTAAGCAGAGCACGTTGAGAACAGAAGACTGAAATAGCCCTGGCGTCCCAGAGTGTTAACATTTTAACCTGAAATGTTTCAAGCTATCTCACTGAAAGCGGTGTTTTCAGTCAGGTTGGAAGCAAATATACTTTCCATTAGGCTACAGACTGTTTGATGGGCGCTTGGGCAAGAGGTGACATCTGCATCTTCTGTTTTTTGTAACACTAACTATTGACAACGCAATGTTGCAGCCACCACAGGTCTGTGCGCGCACATTGTGGCGCCAATGAGCGGAAAGCAATGACGTCATTTTGCATGCGCCTTGCTGACAGGACAGTAAACTCCGAGTGAATTAAGTCATCACGTAAAACGAGGTTATTATACGCTGCAGTTTGACAATATTTGTATCCCATTATCATATTTATTGTCTGCAGCCGCAACCATATTGTTGTCCCAAAGTAATTTGCAATTGGATAACGAGATAATTGTCGGTTTTGTGAGATATTGACCTCGCTGGTAGTGAATATAATTGTATTTAATGTTTTGGAAGATGCAGACAGCATATGAATAGAGATTGACATGCAAAAATTTAAAATTCAAACAGATTAATTTGATTCCGAGAAATTCATATTATCTTTGAGCTTGTAACAGCATCCTTTATAACATAACTGCCCTGTACATGGGGAAACAATATCAGTGAAGAACAAATTATATCTGATGTTTACGCTTAATTACTATTTATTACCAAATTGAAAAAAAGTCCCTACTACATTTGCTTCTTAAGTTTCAGTGTCTTTAATGCTATTAATGAATTTTTCTCAAGTTTTACTTTGATCATAAAAACAAAAAACTTCTGATGCTGGAAATCAAAAGCAAAATCAGAAATACCTGGAAAAACTCAGCAGGTCTGGCAGCATCGGCGGGGAAGAACAAAGTTGACGTTTCGAGTCCTCATGACACTTCAACAGAACTAGGGTCATGGGGACTCGAAACGTCAACTTTGTTCTTCTCCGCCGATGCTGCCAGACCTGCTGAGTTTTTCCAGGTATTTCTGTTTTTGTTTTACTCTGATCATGTTGGTCCTTCCTCCAATCAATTATACATTAAGGAATTAAGTTCTGGTGATTGTGTGAATTGCACCAGTTAATACAAAAGATTACCTGAGTTATATCTCAAGGTGGCACCATTACTGATCACAAACTGCCGGCATATATAGACTAGGGCAGTTTGTGGTCCATGGCGTTGCTGCCTTTTTTAAACATCTGAAACCAACTTTCGCATTTAATTCTGTAATTATATATGCAGTTGGGGCCGTTTTTGGGGAAGATGGGACCTGTTCAAGCGGAACTGTCTACATCTGAACCAGAGCGGTACTAACATCTTGCGGGTGGGTTTGCTAGTGCTGTTGAAAGAGTTTAAACAAATTCGGCAGGGGGAGGATACACAGATTATTGGCAGAATAGTGACACATCATAATACAGTAAAACAATCAAGTCAGAGGGAGTAAAGCTGCAATAATCTTCAAGGGAGTAAGGCACGGCTGGATGGCCTCTACTTTAATGCCAGGAGTATTGCAGGTAAAATGGATGGAGAAGAGTGAGGTTTGTAATTGTAATATAGTAGCCAACACTGAGACGTGGTTGAGGGACGGGCAGGATTGGAGCTCAACATTCCGGGATATAGAATCGTTAGTCGAGACAGGGGAGGGGGTAAAAGAGGAGGAGGTGTTGCATTATTAGTTAAGGAGTCAGGTACTGCAAGATGGAGAGATGATATCTTGGAGGGAGCGTCAAAGGAAGTTTTGTAGGTATAGCTTAGTAATAAAAAAAGGACAACCACGTTATTAGGTGTTTATTATAGACCCCTGAAAAGTCAGCGGGAAATTGAGGAGCAAATATGTGCACAATTTGTGGTGGCTTGTAAAAACAATAACAATAGGGTAATTATGTTTGGTGATTTCAACTTTTGCAATATTAATTGTTTTAGACATAGTGTTAAGGACGGAGTGGATGTTTTGAAACATGTACAGGGGAACTCTTTAGGTTCAATATGTAGAAGGTTTAACAAGGCATCGTGCTATGCTGGACCCAATTCTAGGGAATGAAGCCAGACAGGTGGATGAGGTGGTGGTGGGCGAGCATTTTAGCAATAGCGACCACAACATGGCACCGTTTAAGTTTGTTATGGACAAAGAAATCGACAAGCTGCAATGAAATGTTTTGGTTTGGGGGAGATTGCATTTTAGTAAAAAAAGGTAGGATCTGGCCAAGGTAGACTAGGAACAGTTGCTTGTGGGGAAATCTACAGAGGAACAGTGGGGGGCATTCAAAAATGAAATGAGGAGAGTAGAGGCTCAACATGTTCCCTGTACGGTGATAGGAAGCAGTAACAAGCCCAAAGAACCATGAATGACCAGACATATTCAGGTTACGATGAGAAGGTAAAGAGAGGCTTTTAGAATGTACAATGGAAGCATATCTGCTGAGGCATTAAGGGAGTACAGACAGTGCAGGGTGGAGCTTAAGAAAGCAATTAGGAGAGCAAAGAGGGCAAATGAGAAAGCTCTGGCTGGTAAAGTTGGTAAAATCCCAAGATAGTTTAGAAGTATATCAATGGCAAAAGGATAACCAGCGAAAGAGTAGGGCCTATGAGGGATCAAGGGAGCAATGTATGGGTGGAGCCAGAGGGCATCACAAGAGTGTTGAATGAATACTTCACGTCCTTCTTCACCCAAGAGTATGAGGATGAAGGTGTTGAACTCAGAGAGAGAGAGTGCGAGGCTCCTGAGCAAAATGATATAGGGAGTGATAAGGAATTGGAGGTGTTGTTAGGTTTAAAAGTGGACAAATCTCCAGGTCCGGGTGATTTGTGTCCCAGACTGCTGAGGGAGGCAAGGAACGAGATCGCAGGGGCTCTGACCCGAATCTCTAATTCTGCTCTGGCCACAGGAGAGGTGCCAGAGGACTGGAGAACAGCTAATGTGGTTCCGCTATTTAAGAAGAGTTGTAGAGATAAGCCAAGGGAACTGCAGGCCAGTGAGTCTCATGTCAGTGGTAGGGAATCTACTGGAGAAATTTCTGAAGGAGACTATTCAACTCCACTTGGAGAGGCAAAATTGCTCGGGGTAGTCAGCATGCTTTTGTTAGAAGGAGGTCATGCCTATTAAATTTGATTGAATGTTTTGAGGAGGTGACCAGGTGTGTAGATGAGGGCAGTGCAGTTGATGTAGTTTGTATGGATTTCAGCAAAGCCTTTGACAAGGTCCCACATGGGAGAATTATATGGTAGGCAAAAAAGCATGGGCTACAGGGTAATCTGATAAGGTGCATTCAAAATTGGCTTAGTTGTAGGAGGCAGAATGTGATGACAGAGGATGCTTTAGTGACTGAAAGCCAGTGTCCAGTGGCGTAGCACAGAGATCTGTGCTCGGTCCCCTATTGTTTGTCATTTCTATAAACAGCATAGATGATATGTGGGGTGTAGGATAAGTAACTTTGCGGAAGACACAATTATTGGCTAGGTGGTTAACAGTGAGGCTGAGTGTCTTGTGGTACAGGAAGATATAGGCGGGATGGTCAAATGGGCAGATAAATGGCAGATGAAATTTAACCTTGAAAAGTGTGAGGTTATACACTTTGGAAGAAGTGAATTGACAAAGAAGTATTCAGTGAATGGCATGGCACTAGGAAGTTCTGAGGAACAAAGGGAATTTGGTGTGTTTGTCCATAGATCTCTGAAGACTGAGGGGCATGTTAGTGGGATGGCGAAAAAGGCATATGGGACACTTGCCTTTATCAATCGAGGCAAGGATTACTATTTAGGGAGATCATGTGGGAGATGTATAGAACCTTGTTGAGGCCACAGCTGTGTGCAGTTCTGGTCACCACATTATAGGAAGGATGTGATTGCACTGTAGAGTTTGCAGAGGAGATTCACCAGGATGTTGCCTGGTATGAAACATTTAAGTTATGAAGAGAGGTTGGATAGACTTGAGTTCTTTTAGTTGGAGCAGAGAAGACTGAGGGGTGACCTGATCGATGTGTTCAAGATTATGAAGGGCATGGGCAGAGTGGATAGGGAGCAGCTGTTCCCCTTAGTTGATGGGTCAGTCAAGAGGAGACATAAGTTCAAGGTGAGGGTCAGGAGGTTTAACCAGAGAGTGTTGACGGTCTGGAATGCACTGCCTGGGAGGTTGGTGGAGGCGGTTTACCTCACATCCTTTAAAAGGTACCTGGATGAGCACTTGGGACGTCATAACATTCATGGCTATGGATCAAGTGCTGGTAAATGGGACTAGGTAGGTAGGTCAGGTGTTTCTCAAAAGTCAGTGCAGACTCGATGGGCCAAAGGGACTCTTCTGTACTGTGATTCTGTGATTGTGTGATTCAGTTACGATTTACGACCACATATATATTTTAAATTCCTGTTTTGGCAAATGTTTGATGTTGCAGCCCATTGACAGTTCGTGCTGTATGACCCCAACCAAGCTTAGAATTACTTAAAATATTCTAATCATAAAATCTAACTATTCTCGATATGTAAATCATATGACGAATTTATATTATATCAATGGTTTCAAGGATATGCAGTATTTACAAGCTTGCAAGTAAAAAAAAAACACAGGGCAGTAGCAAGTTTTGCCAATTTTAAATCATTAAAACGTGCTTAGATTTAAGAAAATTTAAGATATATAGATATATATATATATATATGCAAGTATTTCCATTGATTAATTTGACACTTATTGTTTAACATTGATTAAGTGTCCTGTTAATTTTTATAAACCCCGATTATTTCACAAAGCTTCAGGCAGAAACAAATTTTGAATGATCAAAACCTAATTTCTTTATCGTAATGGGATCGGGGGAGAAAACACAACTGTGCTAGTTTGCGCTGCGCCATTGTTGGTCCTGACCGCTGCAGACTCGGTGGTTCGCTCTGGTGTAAGAGAACAACAGGCCTGACTGCGGATGCCCGGTGTTGGCAGCAAACGCAGCATTTTTCGAACTGCAAATGACGCGCAAGTGCAGAGTGAGCTTTATTATGTATTTAACCCATGCTATTCCCAGCATAGATGGAGATTCGCTCTGTATCTCACACTGTATGTGCACTGGAACCATATTATGCGCAGACTGGACATTGTGTAATAATCTGCATCGAATAGCTACTGTACATGCCACAAGATATTTTCATGGTGGACTGGAAAGCAGGCTTTACTCTGTATCTGACCCGTGCTGTAACTGCCCAGTGGACAGTGAGAGGGAAGGATAGATAGAGAGAATGATAATTAACAAGAGATAATTAGACAGACGGGCGGATGAAAGTGAACGGACCGACGAACGGAAGGACGCAGGGATGGATGAATGGATGAACGGACGGGCGGAAAAATCTTGGGGGAATAGGAAGCACACAGCAAGAGAGAGATAAAAATGTAATTAGAAGATAGGGAACGGAGAGACACCGGGAAAAGGAGATTGGGGCAGAGGCAGCGAAAACGACCTCGGCAGAAACAACGAGGCAAATTCGTGTGAAAAACATGAGGGGTGGGGGGGTTGCTGATGGTAGTGTATTTTAGAAGAAACTGAAACATATGAAAATATGCAGACTTATGGACGTAATGAACGAGAGCGAGTAAAGCCGAGAGACCAAGAGCCTTGGGCATAGGGATAGGGATAGGTGGGAGGGGGACAAAGACGGGAAGAGAGAGAGAGACAAACAGAGGCGGCATTGAAGGAACAGAAAACAGTTCGTTAGAGGAACAGGAACATAGGAAGCAAGCATCAAGATGAGCAAGGCAAAAGGGGGGAAACAAAATTAGGTAAGGATTGAAAATTGAATACAAATCACTGGTGAACAGGAGAAGTGGAAAAGATCCATGAAAGAGGCACAAACTGAACGCGACAGAATAAAACGACGCAATTAGAGGGAGGACTGCATAGCGAGAGAGGGACAAGGACGGGGACAGGGAGTGATAACGTAAAAGGCTGGGGGCGAAAAGAGAACGACATGGAGGGGTGGGGACACGGGCAGTCCAGGCCTGCAACGATGTTTGAAGAGCCTGGGATGTCGGATGTGGAAACCATTTCGGCAGTGGAAAGAGAGGCTCATTTTGTGCGAAAGGATTTCAGTGGCTCATAATTCGTTCAGGCTTTCGGATAAATTTTTGAAAGGTGAGGACTGGCTGAGGAGATGATCGGGGGTCTAAGGAGGAGTGGTTAAATCAGAGAAAAGAGAGCGCGATACTAAAGAGGGTATTATCAATTCTGCAGAATGTAACTACTGGAATACCGCTTAGATTAGTGATGGGGCCACAGGTGCTGAACATCTATACTTAACTATTGGCGAAGAGATTGAGCTAGGTGTTTACAGATTTACAGGCTGAAGACACAGTTCAGAGGGAATTTGAGCTGTAATAAAAACACACCGAGGCTTCAAAGGGATATAGGCATGTTAAGCCGTGGGCAACAAAGTGGGCGGAAGAAATAAAAAAGGAAAGAAGAAAAAACTAATGAGAACGAAAGAGGGAATGAATAAAATATTGAAAGGAATAAAGGAAGGAAGAGAAAAAGAAAGAGGGAAAGATATAAAAAGAAAATAAAGAGAGAAAGAAAAAGGTAAATAAAAAGAAAAAGAAAGGGAGAAAGAAAGAGAGAAAAAAGAAAGAGAGAAAACAATGAAGGAAGGAAAGTAGTCTGAAATTAAAAAAGAATAATAACTTCGGAAAAGAGAGGAAAGAAATAAAGAATGAATCAAAGAAAGTAATAGGAAAAGAAGGAAAAATGAAAGAATGAAAGACGCAAATCATGAAGGAAGGAAAAGAAACAAAATAATGAAAGAAATAAGTTGAAAAGCAATTTATGAAGCACGAAGGCAATGAAAAAATTGAAAGTAAGAAATGCAGAATAAAGAAATCAGAGAAATATGACGGACAATTGAAGCTCGGATTGTTCTCCTTGGAGCGAAAATAATGGAGGGGCGATCTGATAGTGTGCAGAATTATGTGTTTATATAGACTAATAAAGAACAAGTGAGAGATACGAGAGAGGGCGAGTGAAAGAGAGAGGAGAAAGAGAGAGAGAGAGGGATGACGAAGAAGCCCTTCTTTTTTAGCAGAGTGATGAGCCTCGGCAACGGCAAGGCTCGTCTAAGTATACATAATCAATGATTTCAAAAGGAGACGCGATAGTTAATTGAGAGAATAAACGTTTGGGCTAAAGGGTTAGAGCGGGATATTGGGAATTACTGGATTGCTTCACGGTGATCAGGCAGTGGCACGTAAGGACCAAATGGCCTGCTTCTTCTGAGTAATTAATCTATAACTATGTCCGTGTGAGCTTCTGTCTGTCAAAATAACACGTTTTAAAATGGGGAAGATTAATTGTACTTGCATTACTCACTTCCAAGGAACGGTGTCTAATTGTAGCAATGCCATATGACAAGGCAGATTGATATTTTCAAGTCGTGTTTCATCCTGAGTGTTAATTTATCCATTATGGATAAAGAGCTTGCCTAGCGCATATAATAAGGTGATTACTTACAGTGATCATCCCTGCGTTCATTTTTTTTTTTTTACATACACAATTTGCAAATAGGAAAAAATGAATAACACCAGCTATCATTTGTATTGCTGGTTCAACTGGAAAAATATTCCCACAGGAAATCGTGAAGCCACATTCAGGGATACATCTAGGTGTGAGTTAAGAGTGCTAATTATTGAAGATATGGGAAAAGCCTGAACTTGCAGAGAAGCAAAAGGGCCCCTGAAAAAAGTAGTTGCAGGCACTAAGGGAAATGGAGATGGAAGATGAACAAATTGCCCTTGGAGCGAACAATAGTTCTGAATGGGGAATTTCAAAGCATGACTGTTATGGCAAGAGAATTACACGAGGGCTCTAAACAAAATGATATGTAACTGTTGCACTTGGTGTCTTAATGAATTTTGAAATTAACAAGCATGAAAGATCCCTGGGCCTTGGAACTGATAGGATGTCAGCAGCAGAGAAACGGCAGAGCTGTAGCACATGAATGTTATACAATGGGAGGTTGCCGGGGGAGCGTGGCTCAGTCAAATCTCGAGTTGCGAAGAGCCTGGACGAGTGTTTCAGAAGAAAGTTTCCTGTGTTGTTGATGGGATTTTTATGTGACTGAAATATACTGTCTTTGTGTAAGAGAATTTCAGTTTTTGAAGCTCATCGTCTGTTCGAATGAGAAAAGTTGATCACAAAGATTAAGGGTCCAACTGGGAAGAAAAAAAAGCTCGGGAGCGGAATGACATTCTCGAGAAGTGAGTACAATTGCATTGTGGGCTGAAGTGGATGGCTGTGGGCATCTGTACGTAAAGGAGACTTTCCGATTATTAAGACTAGATTCATTTAATTCCCTTCTATAAATATTACTTTTAATTTGCCCCCTTAAAAATATTTCAGGAACATTTTGCACCAGATGGAGTACAATCCAAAATGCATCTTAACATAATTAATCACCTGCTGTCGATTCACCTGCAACAAAACTTGCAAGGATATAAAATAGTGTTAAACCTAAAAGCCCTGCTCCAAGGCGGTGTTAATTGAACATGTTTGACAAAATTTTCCATTCAGTGTGAGAACGAACTTCACTCCATTTTTTAGCTCATCCCTGAATTTCTTCTGTGTCACTGCATAGATACAAGTGTTTGTGCAGGAACTTAAAAATAGCAGCATGAAGCCAACTTGCTGCATAATGAACGTAGGCTCATTGTAATATAAGTTTATGTAAAAAAAGTTTACCACTGGCCAGTTTACAGAATGCACAACATACGTCACCCACAATAATAAGAAATTGGCTGAAATAGCGAAAAGCTGAATCATAGATTTTCTCCGGTTCTTCATCTCTGGATCATTCTGATTCACATTGTTTCCCCGAAGCCCATTGCGGACTTTATTTGCAATGATAATATGCCTGATCGTCAGAGCATTGAATAGCAAAATTAAAAGGATTGGTAACAAAGGGGTCATGATACTGTCAATCCACTCGAATGCCTTCCACCAGGGGGAAATGAGATAATCATCCGTCGCAATGCAATGCCATGGCACATCGTCAATTATGAACGCAGGTTTAAACATATAGTGAAAGGGGATAGACCTTAGGCAGCTCACCACAACCACAGTGACAATAACCAATGTCGCTGTTTGCTCAGTGCAATATTTGGATTTCATTCTCTGGAAGCAAATTGTTACAAAACGATCGAACGTGAAGGCAACAGTAAACCAGACGGAACAGTCTACAGATACAATGTATGCAGCCAGGTTCACCTTGCACACAGATGTCATAAACAGGAAATTCATTGGGAAATACATGCGATTAATCCTCTGTAATATCACATGAATGACAATCACTGTCAGGTCTGAAAATGTCATTGCGACCAGGTAGCGAGTGGTGCATTTGGAGAGACCACAATTTCCCCTGGACAGGATCATAATCGCCACCAAGTTGACTGTATGTTGAAAAAAGAAAAAAAAATCACTTCCATGAAACATTTTTAATGCTCCAAAATCGTTCAATATGTATGAAAATATAGTTTTTTTAGTCCCAACATTAAAAATAACTGTTAATTTAAGGGTCTGTCTATTTCTTGTTAGGATAATCGGTGTAAAATGTAGGAAATGTAGATAGAGGATGCAGCAGAATGCAAATAAACTTGTTGCCAAAAGGCTAAGCTGGAAAGCCATATTTCTTCAGAAATCACGTGTCCAAAACAAGCAGATGTATATTTATCCTGAGGTAGTGTCTACAAACACAAATGCCTGGAATCATTGTGGCCTGTGGATTATGGTACTTGCAACATGGGGCGCATACTTTCGCTCTGTTGTACTATTGGCTGCATGGTATGTGCACTCTCGCGCTCTTTCGTTATTTTCTTTGCACCATTCAGTGTGCACTCCCGCTCTGCTGGTTTCTACAATGTGCACTGCACACTGTCATTCTGCTGTGTGCACGCTGTTCAACATGAAGTGCGCATTGTCGTCCTGTTGGCTTGTTGTCTAAACAACTCTCTCTCAGTTAAGTTATTCTTTATACAACATGAGTGTTTTGTCTGTACAATAAGCAGAGCTTATTCTCTCACAAAACATACAGATAGATTTCGATTTCGGGAACGGTATGCATAAGGATACTTGTACTCCAGGCTGAAGTATCAATATTGCTCATTTAGCATGATTGACTCATGACAAAATCTGCCACTGCTCATTTTCGAATAAATCACAAATCTGCAGCTGAATTTCACCTGAAATATTGTGCAAGTTATCGAGCTAGTGCAATCCATTCGAGCTTTCCAGAACATTGATAGTTACATCAGGATGATTAGTTTGTCAGCACTGGGTTAAGGATACTTCTTACCATCACAGGGCTGATTGTTGCCTGTGCAAAGCAAAAAACCGGGCATGTGCATCATATGTCGAACTTACATAAGCCGAGTTTTCCACTCTATTCAAAGCAGCCACAAGTACAGCCGGGTCAGGAATCGAGCCCAAGCAAACAAAAGAGGGTTCCGCGTGAGACAACATTTAAGTTAAAAGAAAGGCAAAAAAGAAGCATTATTAAAATCTCCACGATACGTGGGTAACCACGTAACAAATTCAAGACATTGCAATGTACATAATGTATTCCTGATCTGATATAAGTCGCACATCTAGGGAGGAATTTCTCTGCACAACAATGTAGCCGATTGTACTTTCAACACTGTTTGCATTTAAAACTGAGTAAGAATTTCTATTTCAATGCCGAAATCACAACACGTACACTATAATCAGTTAAAACTTAACTGCTGCCATCAATTCATGAACAAAGGACAGCAAATGTCACAAATCCATACTCCACACTTACAGGTGCGTTTCATTGTCTTACCAGGAATACTGATGGCTGCAAGAACAGGGTAGCAAATTCTCTCTACCTGGTAAATTACAGGATATTCCATTTCTTATCTGAAATATCAATATCTGTTCGGCTAGTCATAGAACAGTCCGAATTCAAATTTAGATCCGTAAGCAGAGGAACCCATATTAATAGAAGGGAAGAACGCCCACGTGGGCAGTCACCTTGGGTATCGGAGCATGGATATCAGTTACATTCTACTGAACAAACTGATTTAATGAGCCACGTTTGCTTCAAGGATTTGTGTTTAACATAATACACTCTGCAGAGGATATCTGAAAGAAAAACAATTGAAGATGTTTTTAAAATACTATTTTCGACAATGAAATTTCAATTATATTTCCACTATCAGTCAAGTGAATGTAGACGATCATTGTTGGTAACAAGAGAGCTGTGTTTATATGGTAATCAATTCATTTCACAATAGCCGTTGTATTTCTGGTGAGCGCACGATTTGATTCAAGCATATTCTGTACACACAGAGTAATGAGACATTACAGGTAATGTCCGAAAGGCCTTAGAGTGGAGTATCAGATAATGAGCTGCTGCAGAGACG
This sequence comes from Carcharodon carcharias, assembly GCF_017639515.1. Lineage (NCBI taxonomy): Eukaryota > Metazoa > Chordata > Chondrichthyes > Lamniformes > Lamnidae > Carcharodon > Carcharodon carcharias. The sequence continues at coordinate 67,422,232 of NC_054485.1, forward strand.
AATTAGGAGTAAAAATAATGACAAATAAGTTTCAAGGATCACAATCTACACGCAGATGCTGATATGCTGAGATACATGCAGAGTTTTCTGAAGACACTCAAGGGGCCTGTGGAAAAAGATAGAAACCTAATGTCTCAGAATTGTTTTGTTAACTAATCACAGAGCAAAAAGCTTTCTCTGTCTGTTTCCATACTTCTACCTGCAAAATGATGCCATGCCAGGTGGTAATTTACATAAGAAACAATTCATCCAACGGCCCAAGAGCCTGCTAGTCATGCAGAAAGGAAAATTGCCTGTTCAGTGCTATTGCCATGAGAGTGCCTGTAGCTCAATGATGGAATGCCTCAGTTTCCTGTATGCAACTTCTGATAAAGCCCAGGAACCATTTGAACAATAAAATCTAAATGTGGAGAAAAAGGCTATAGTGGATTTGAGGACTCTTTGAACCATTGAATGGTATAAGCAGAGAAAGAGGGCTTAAGGCCTTCATAGTCTATGCCGGAACTCTGGGAGGGGGGGGGGTGGGTAGGGAGGATCCATTCAGTAGCGTACACCCACTTCAGAAAAAGCAAGATAGGTAGTAAGAATAGAGAAAGAACAAAAGGCAGAAGTAAGGAAGTAAGGAAGGGAGGAATGGAAGGAGGGATGGAGGGATGAAGGAAAGAAGAAAAAAGGGATGAAGGAATGAAGGAAAGGAGGGAAGAAGAAAGTGTCAGAGGATAGAAAGGAGGAAGGGACGAAGGGAGGGGGAAGGGTGGAAGTAAGGGAGGAATGGAGGGACGGTGCGAGTGAAGAATTAAGAAAGTGTGGGAGGAAGCGGTGAAGGAAGGGAGGGAGTGATGAGACAGGGAGAAGGAAGGGAGGAAGTAAGGGAGGCATGAAGGAAATAAGGAAAGAAGGAAGGAATGGAGGTAAGATGGAAGTAGGGGGAAGGATACATGGAAGTAGGAATTGAAGATGGGAAGTGAGGAAGAATGGTGTCTAATTTAGGAATGAAGTTGAAATCTTGTTTCCTCTAAACAGGGTCAGCTAACTCCTTAATTTAAAATGGAGATATAACAGACATTTCCATGAAACTATAATGGCATGAGGCGCGAGTTGGCTATGATGGATTGGGAAATGTTACTTAAAGGGATGACAATGGATAGGCAATGAGAAACAGTCAAAGAGCGCATGGGTGAACTACAACAATTGTTTATTCCTGTCTGACGCAAACGCAAAACAGGAAAGGTGGCTAAACCATGGTTTACAAGGGAATTAGGGATATTATTGAGTATAAAGAAGAGGCATACAAATTAGCAAGAAAAAAACAACAGACAAGAACATTGGGAGCAGTTTAGAATTCTGCAAAGGAGGCAAAGGGATTGATTAAGAAGGGGAAGCTAGATTACAAGAGTAATCTTTCAGGGTGCATAAAAACTGACTTGTAAAGGTTTATATAGGGATATTAAGATAAAAAGATTGGTGAAGACATATGTAGGTCCCTACAGTCAGAAACAGGGGAATTATATGGGGAACAAGGAAATGGCTGACCAACCAAATACACACTTTGTTTCTGTCTTCACAAAGGAGGACATTAATAACATATCAGAAATGTTGGGGAACACAGGGTTTAGTAGACGGAGCAAATGAAAGAAATCAGTGTTAGTAGCGAAGTGGTATTGGGGAAATTGATGGGATTGAAGGCCGATTAATCCCCAGGGCCTGTGAATCTACATCCCAGAGTGCTTAAAGAACTGCCCCTGGACATAATGGTGGTCATCCTCCAAGATTCTATTGACTCTGGAAAAGTTCCTACAGATTGAAGGGTAACTAATGTAACACCACTATCTAAAATATAAGGCAGAGATAAAACAGAGAATTATAGACCAGTTAGACTGTCATCAGCAGTGGGGAAAGTTCTAGTGTCCTTTATAAAAGATTTAATAGCTGAGCACGTGGAAAACAGTAGCAGAATCAGACAGAGTCAGCATGAATTTATGAAAGAGGAATCATGCTTGATAAACCTACTTAATTTTTCGAGGATGTAACTAGCAGAGTTGATGAAGGAGAGCCAGTGGATATGGTTTATTTGGACTTTCAAAGGTTTTCAACGAAGTCACATAGAAGAGATTGGCGTGTAAACTTAAAGTGCACGGGATTGGGGGCAGTGTATTGAGATGGATAGAAAAGTGGTTGGCAGATAGGAAATAAAGAGTAGGAATAAACGGATATTTTTCCAAATGGCAGGCAGTGACTAGTGGGGTACCGCAGGGATCGGTGCTGGGACACCAGTTATTCATAATATATATTAATGATTTAGATGAGGGCATTAAATGTAATATCTCCAAATTTGCAGATGACCCAAAGCTGGGTGGGAGGGTGAGCTATGAGGAGAATGCAGAGATGTCTCAGGGTGATTTGGGCAAGCTGAGTGAGTGGGCAAATGCATGAGAGATGCAGCATAATGTGGATACATGTGAGGTTATCCATTTTGGTAGCAAAAACTCGAAGGCAGATTATTATCTGAATGGCTATAAATTGAGAGAGGGGAATGTGCAACAAGACCTGGGAATCATTGTACACCAGTCACTGAAGGTAAGCATTCAGGTGCAGCAGGTGGTAAAAAAGGCAAATGTATTCTGGCCTTGAAAGCCAGAGAATTCTAGTACAGGAACAGGGATATATTGCTGCAATTGTACAGGGCCTTGGTCCGACCACACCTGGAGGATTATTTTCAGTTTTAGTCCCCTTCTCTGAGGAAGGATGTAGTTACTATAGATGGAGTGCAGCGAAGATTTACAAGACTGATTCCTGGGATGGCGGGACTGACATATGAGGAGAGATTGAGTCGGTTAGGATTATATTCGCTGGAGTTCAGAAGAATGACAGGGGATCTCATATAAACCTATGAAATTCTAAAAGGACTAGACAGTGTAGATGAAGAAAGGATGTTTCCGATGGTGGGAGAGTTCAGACCCAGGGGTCACAGTCTGAGGATATGGTGTAGTCCATTTAGGACTGAGATGAGAAATTTCTTCACCCAGAGAGTGGTGAGCCTGTGGAATTCGTTACCACAGAAAGTAGTTGAGACCAAAACATTGCATGTTTTCAAGAAAGAGTTAGATATAGCTCTTGGTGCAAAAGGGATCAAAGGGTATACGGAGAAAGCGGGAGCAGGCTATTGAGTTGGATCATCAGACATGATCATAGTGAAGGGCGGAGCAGGCTAGAAGGGCCGAATGCCCTACTCCTACTCCTAGTCTCTATGTTTCTACATTGCTATGGGATCCAGCACTTACTGCTGGCAGTCAGGGTGAATTTGGAAGTGTTAAACATTGTAAAAATCGTAGTCTGTTTATATTTAGCATGTAAGTTAAATTTACTGCCTAGATCCTGCATTTCTCAGCCACAAGTAGAGTTTCAGGGCTCGACTGAAGAGCAGCTGAGGTTACTTAATTAAAGCCAGCAGCGGAAACCAGTAATTCTCAAGGTTTGGTCAGCTAGCCCAATGGTTGAAGATGGTTATATAATATACACTTCAGTATGATCTAACATTGATTGCTGACAATTTGGGTGAGTAAAAGAGCGGGAATCCCCTTGAACATATCTAATTTTGTTTTTATTTTATTTTAACCGGCATTTACTGCCTATATTCCAAATTCCCCAGCGTTTCATGGCCGTATTGATGAGCAGTTGAATTTAGCTAATTAACGCAAGCAGCTGAAAATAGTTTTGCTGGAACTAGGGTCAGCTAACTGCTTAGTTTCAGAAGGATGTTTTAACAAACATTACAGTGTAACTCAGCACAAAGTGTGATTTTGAACAGAGTGCTAGAGTTTGAGTTATTATGGGAGCTAGGTGATGAGGGGAGGAAGGTGTTCCTTTGCCTTTGCCTTTTCTAACTTTTTCACGCCATAGCAATTGGTTCTTGCTGTACTCCAAGATTAGAAGCTATCTGTTTGGTGAGAATGTGCTAATTGGACAAAGTCTTCTATTGCAGAGGGTCACAAATAATGCAATTTGGCGAAAAGATTAATAATATATATAAATAGTGAAAATGATTAATTTAATAAGAACATTTATGTAGTTAATAAAGACACAGTGAGGATTGCAGAACAGGGGTCTGTTAATGTCTGCCGCATGTCTCAGCTCCTGGATGTAACTATAATCCAGGTCAAATACATCTTCAGTAAGTGTTTGTGGCTTGAGGAGCTTCGGCTAAGAGGCATTGAGCTGCAGGCCGACTACAGACAAAGTGACACTTCAGGCTGGAGGGAAGTCAGCTGTTGTACCATACCAAGAAGCCATCACATGTCTTATGATGGGGTCTTCTGATTTATCAGGCATCAGCAGCAGGAAAGCGTGACAGCGATTGCGGCAGGTAATGGTTCCCAGAGGGAGGAGTGCAGGAGCTCCAGCCTTTGCATTTATCAAACAGGTTTCAGGTTCTTTCAACTTCTTTGGATAAGAGGGGGGACTGCAGCATGGATGAGCTGACTGAGCATCAGACACTGGTACACGAGGCCATTAAAGTGGGGGCGGGGTGGGGGTGGTGGGGAGTGGAAGGAACTTCTTGGTGGTAAAGGGCAGCATATTGAGGGGGGTTCACCCTGTTCTCTGCAACAAAGAACAAAAATGCAGGAGGTTGTGTTGACTGCCCAGCGCTTAGGACATCAGCTCCGTAACAGAGAGGATCATGGAGTGGGAAGCGGAGACATCAGTCATCGGGGTTCATGCATGTGTCAACGACATAGGCAGAACTTGGAAATAGGTTCTGCAAGTCAGTATGAGGCACTAGGCACACAATTAAGAAGCAAAACCTCAATGGTAATAGTCGCTGGATTGTTATCTGTGCCGCATGCAAAGTGAGATGGGACAAATAAGAATAGTGAAATTAATTCGTGGTTCAAAGGCTGGTGTGAGAGAATTGGTTACAGGTTTGTTGGGCACTGGCGACTGTAAAGGGGAAAGTGGCATGTGTACCGCTGTGATGGTCTGTATCTGAACTGTGCTGGGACAGGTATTCTAGCAAGCCGCATAAGTAGGGGAGTAAAGAGGGTTTGAACTAAACAGTAGGGGAATGTGATACAATTTCGGAAGATGTTCTGTATCAAAGAGTAGAGACAAGGCAAGAGAGAAAGGTGTTAATATGGGAAATAACGAACAGACCTTGAAAGGAAGAGATGGGGAATGCAAAGCTGAATGTACATCAGCATGTAAGGCAGGAGGTTACAAAACAAAAAGCATTGTGTCTGAAGACGCGTGGCCTTCGTAACAAAACAGATGAATTGTGAGTGCAAATAAAAAAAGTAATTATGATATGATAGCAGAAGTGGATAACTTGACACTTATCCATGTTATATTGTATCTGCTATAGATTACACCACTCAGTCAACCTGTCTAAATCGCCTTGAAGCCTCTTTACAATCTCCTCATCGCTCACATTCCCACCAAGTTTTGTGTCGTCAGAAAATTGGAAATATTACATTTGGTTCCCCCATTTAAATCATTCATGTATATTGTGAATAGATGGAGCCTGAGCACTGATCTCTGTGAGATCCCACATGCCCCTGCCTGCCACTCCGAAAAATATCCACTTCACCCGACTCTCTGTCGCCTGTCTGCCAACCGATTCTCAATCCATGCCAAATGTCATCTCCAATCCTTTGTGATTTAATTTTACACATTAAGCTCTTCCATGGAACTTTATTAAAAGCTATCTGAATATTGAAATATACAGCACCCACTAGTTCTACATTATCTATTCAGCTTGTTTTGCTCTCAAAAATCTCCAGTAGGTTTGTGAAACATTATTTCACTTTCATAAATACAGGTTGGCTTTATCCAATCCTGTTGATATTTTCAAAATATCCTGTTATCATATTCTTTTTAATAGACTCTAGCATTTTCCCGACCACTGATGTTAGGCTAAACAATCAGTTTTTCCTTATTTTTCCCTCCCTCCTATTTTTATAGTGGGGTTACATTTGCCACCCTCCAATCTGCAGGGACTGTACAACAATCTACAGAATTTGGAAGATAACAAACAACACATCCATTACTTTCATCGCAATCTCCTTTAGTACATTGATTATAGGGACCTTAGGATTTCGTGACTTTTAGTCCCATTAATCTCTCTAACACCATTGTTTTGGTAATACTAATTTCCTTCATTTCTATCTTTTTACTAAATGCTTATCAAATAGCAAATCCCTTCGGCTATTCGCAGCAGGCAGAGCACTGACTGTATCCAACCAGCCCGTTCTTGCAAGACTTAAATCAACAGTTGTAATTCTGCGATTGGAAAGCATTTGCTAAGGAATCCTCAGGGTTCTAAGAATTATAATTGACAACAATTTAAGATGCACAGTCGGGGTTGCCACGTGGCTCACTGAAGCATGCTAGAAGCTGCACATATTATTGTACAGAGCCCTGTTCTTTGCAGGCAGAAAGAATGTTTACTAACAAAAACATTGACACTCGCTGTGTGAAAAAAGGCTCTAGCTCACCCTATCTGGGCATCTCTTGCTAGAATCCTCCACGTGTTGACCTTTCCTTGCAGCTGAATTCCCGCAACACTGAACCATTCCCTAAAATTCAAGTGGACACTCTCAAGGACACAACAGCGATCAGAAAGTGAGGTGATCGGACACTTATGTCCCTACACTCACTGACACACACTGCGCCTGCACTCACTGAGATGCACTGCCCTCACACTCACTGACAGGTAATGTCACCACAGTCACTCAGGTACTGTCCAGCACTCGCTGACAGACACTGCCCCCACACTCAATGACAGACACTGTCTTTGCAGTCACAGTAAGGCACTGTCCCCACACTCACTGAAATGCAGTGTCCACACACTTACTGACAGCCACTGTCCTCACACTCAATTACAGGCACTGTTCCTCCGCTCACTGTGAGGTCCTCTCCCCACAGTCACTGAGAGACACAGTCCCCCACATTCACTGACAGACACTGTCCACGTACTCACCGACAGATGCTGCCCCTGCATTAACTGAAGGACACTGCCCCCGCACTAACTGACAGACACATTCCCTACACTCACTGACAGTCACTATCCCCACACTCACTGACATACATTTTACCCACACTGACAGACACTGTCCCCGCAGTCACTAATAGGCCCTTCTTATCTGCTCACTGACAGGCACTGTCCCAGCACTCACCAGCGGGCTCTATCCCCACACTGAATGACAGTCACTGTTCCTCCGCTCACTGATAGATCACCTTTCCACAGTCACTGAGAGATGCTGTCTTTACTCTCAATGACAGGCACTGTCCCCACACTCAGTGACAGATTCTGTGCACACAGTCAATTACAGGCACTGTTTTTCTGCTCACTGAGAAATCCTCTCCCCACAGTCACTGAGAGACACTGTCCCCGCACTCAATGACATAACCTGTAACCGCACTCACTGACAGACACTGACCCCACACTCACTGGCAGACACTGTCGCCGCAGTCACTGACAGGCCCTTTTCCACTGCTTACTGACAGGCACTGAGCCCACACTGATTGACAGGCACTGTCCTGGCATTCACTAGCAGTCACTGTTCCCAAACTCAATGACAGGCACTGTTCCTCCACTCACTGATAGATCCTCTCCCCGCAGTCACAGAGAAATGCTGCCCTTGCACTCAGTGACAGGCATTGTCCCAGCGCTCGCTGACAGACACTGCACCCGCGCTCACTGCGAGCCACTTACCCCACACTCACTGACAGGCAGTGTCGCCGCACTCACTCACAGGCACTGTCACGGCATTCGTTGACAGAAACTTTCCCCGCACTCACTGTCAAGCACTGTCCCCACACTCACTGACATGCTCTGTCCCCATACTCAATTAGAGGCACTGTTCCTCCCCTCACTGACAGATCCTCTAAACTGCATTCACTGAGAGACCTTGTCTCCGCATTCTCTGCCAGATGGTGTCCCTGCACTCACGGGCAGACACTGAACCTGCACTCACTGACGGGCACTGTTCCAACATTCATGGACAGACACCGTCCCCATGCTCACTGACAGCCACTTTCCTCGCAGGCACTGACAGACATTGCCCCTGCACTCACTTGCAGAAATTGTCCCCGCACTCACTTCCAGACACAGCCCCCACTCACTGAAAGACACTGTCCCCGCACTCACTGACAGACACTACCTCCGCACTCACTGACAGATACTGTACCCGCACTCACTAACAGGCACTGTCACCCACACTCAATGAAAGGCACTGTCCCCACACTCACAACAGGCACTATCCCTACATTCAATTACAGGCGCCGTTTCTCCGCTCACTGATAAATCCTATCACCGCAGTTACTGGTAGCTGCTGTCCTCGCATTCAGTAACGGGCACTGTCACTGCACTCACTGACAGAAAGTGTCCCTGCAGTCACTGACAGGCAATATCCCCACACTCACTGAAATGCAGTGTTCCCACATTCAATGACGGGCACTGATCCCGCACTCAATGACAAGGCAATGTACCGGCACTCACTGAAAGAAACTGCCACCGCACTCACTGACATACACTCTCCTTGCAGTCGCTGGCAGGCAATATCCCTGCAGTCACTGTCAGACAGTATCTCTGTCGTCACTGACAGGCACTGTCCCCACACTCACTGACAGACACTGTCACTGCAGTCGCTGATAGGGACTATCCCCACACTCACTGACATGCTCTGACACGGACTCAATTACAGGCACTGTTCCTTTCACTGAGAGATCCTCTCCCTGCTGTCACTGAGAGACACTATCCCTGAATTCTCTGACAGACAATATCCATGTACTCACAGACAGATACAGATCATGCACTAACTAACAGACACAACACCGCACTCACTGGCAGGCACTGTCCCTACATTCACTCACAGGCACTGTTGCCACAGTCACTGACAGGCCCTTTCCCACTGCTAACTGACAGGCACTGACTCCACCTGACTGACAGGCACTGTTCCGGCAGAGACTTGCAGTCACTGACCCACACTCAATGACAGGCACTCTTCCTCCACTCACTGATAGATCCTCTCCCCGCAGTCACTGAGAGATGCTGCCCTCACACTCAATAACAGGCACTTTCTCTGCACTCACCTATGGACACTGCACCCACGCTCACTGCGAAGCACTGTCCCCACAATCACTGACAGGCAGTGTCCCCACACTCACTGACAGACACTGTTCCGGCACTCACTGACAGGCACTGACCCACACTCACTGACAGACACTGTACATGCAATCACTGTCAGGCACTGTCCCTTCACCCACTGGCAGACAGTCTGCCCACACTCAATGATAGGCGCTGTCCCCATACTCCATTACAGGCACTGTTCCTCCGCTCGCTGAGAGATCCTCTCACCGCAGCCACTGAGCGACACTGTCCGCTCATTCATTGACAGACGCTGTCCCTGCACTCACTGCCTGATACTGTCTCCACACTCACAGCCAGACACTGCCACCACACTAACTGGCAGACACTGTCTCTGCAGTCTCTGCCAGACGCTGGCCCTCCAGTCACTGACAGACACTATAGCTGCACTCACTGACTGACACTGTTCTCGAACTCACTGACATGCACTGTTCCCGCACTCAATTACAGGCAATGTTCCTCCGCCCACTGTTAGATCCTCTCCACACAGTGACTGAAAGACAATGTTCCCGCTTTCATAGAAAAAAACAATCCTGGCATTCACTGACAGGTAATTCCTCTCCACTCACTGACAGGAACCTACCCCCGACTCACTGACGGACACCGTCCCTGCACTCACTGACAGGCACTGTCTTCACACTCACTGACAGAGACTGTTCCTGCACTCATTGACAGGCACTGTCCCTGCACTCACTGACAGGCACTGTCCTCACACTCACTGACAGACACTGTCCCCGCACTCACTGACAGCCACAATCCTTGCACTCACCGACAGACACTGCCCCTGCACTCACTTACAGAAATTGTCCCCGCAAGCACTGACAGACACCGTCCCCACACTCACTGAAAGACACTGTCCCCGTGCTCACTGACAGGCACTGTCACCGACACTCAAATACAGGCAGTGTTCCTCCGCTCACTGATAGATTCTGTCCTCGCATTCAGTGACTGGCAATGTCCCTACACTCACTGACAGACACTGAGCCCTCACTCACTGAGATGCACTGCCCTCACACTCACTGACAAGCAATGTCACCACACTCACTCACAGGCACTGTCCCAGCACTTGCTGACAGGCATTGCCCCCACACTCAATGACAGACACTGTCCCTGCACTCACTGTCAGGCACTGTCCCCACACTCACTGAAATGCACTGTCCCCACACTGACTGACAGTCACTGTCCCCACACTCATTTACAGGCACTGTTCCTCCGCTCACAGTTAGGTCCTCTCATCACAGTCACTGAGAGACACTGACCCCGCATTCACTGACAGACACTGTCCATGTACTCACCGGCAGATACTGCCCCTGTATTAATTGAAGGACACTGCCCTCGTACTAACTGACAGGCACTGTCCCTACACTCACTGACAGTCACTATCCCCACACTCACTGACATACACTGTATCCGCACTCACTGGCAGACATTGCCACGGCACTCACTGACAGACCCTTTTTCTCTGCTCACTAACAGGCCCTCACCCCACACTCACTAACAGGCACTGTCCCGGCACTCACCAGCAGGCACTGACACACACTCAATTACAGTCACTGTTCCTCTGCTCACTGATAGATATTCTCCCCGCATTCACTGAGAGATGCTGTTTTTACACTCAATTACAGGCACCATCCCCACACTCAGTGACAGAGTCTGTCCACACACTCAATTACAGACACTGTTCCTCCGCTCACTGAGAGATCCTTTCCCCGCAGTCACTGAGAGACACTGTCCCCGCGCTCACTGACAGGCACTGTCCCTGCATTCAGTGACAGTCACTGTCCCCACACACAATTACATGTAATGTTCCTCTGCACACTGAGAGATGCTCTCCATGCAGTGACTGAGAGACAATGTCCCTGCTTTCATAGACAGGCACTATCCCCTCACTTACTGACAGGCACTTTCCCTGCACTCTCTGACAGGAACTGACACCCTACTTACTGACAGAGAACGACCCCTCACTCACTGAAGGACACTGTCCCTGCACTCACTGATGAACACTTTACCCGCATTCACTGACAGACTCTGTCCCCGCATTCTCTGCCAGATAGTGTCCCTGCACTCAATGGCAGACACTGACCCCACAATCACTGATGGGCACTGTTCCCACACTCATGGACAGTCACCGTCCCCGCGCTCACTGACAGCCACTATCCTCACAGTCACCGACAGACACTGCCCTGGCACTCACTTGCAGAAATTGTCCCCACACTCACTTCCAGACACTGCCCCCACTCACTGACAGACACTGTCCCTGCACTCACTGACAGACACTGTCCTCGCACTCACTGACAGACACTGTCCCCGCACTCACTGACAGACACTGTCCCCGCACTCAATGAAAGGCACTGTTCCCACACTCACAACAGGCACTATCCCTACACTCAATTACAGGCACTGTTTCTCTGCTCACTGATAGATCCTATCCCCGCAGTTACTGGTAGATGCTGTCCTCGCATTCAGTGACAGGCAATGGCCCTGCAGTCACTGACACATTGCGCCCGCTTTCACTGAGAGGCACTGCCTTCACACTCGCTGACAGGCACTGTCACTGCACTCACTGACAGAAAGTGTCCCTGCAGTCACTGACAGGCACTGTCCCCACACTCACTGAAATGCAGTGTTCCCACATTCACTGACAGGCACTGATCCCGCACTCAATGACAGGAATGTACCATCAATCACTGAAAGAAGCTGCCCTCGCACTCACTGACATACACTCTCCTTGCAGTCACTGGCAGGCAATATCCCTGCACTCACTGTCAGACAGTTTCTCCATCGTCACTGACAGGCACTGTCCCTACACTCACTAACAGACACAGTCACTGCAGTCACTGACAGGCACTGTCCCTACATTCACTGACAGATATTGTCACTGCAGTCACTGACAGGCACTAGCACCACACTCACTGACATGCTCTGACCCAGACTCAATTACAGGCACCGTTCCTCCAATCACTGAGAGATCATCTCCCCGCTGCCACTGAGAGACACTATTCCCGAATTCACTGACAGACAATGTCCATGTACTCACAGACAGATACAGACCCTGCACTAACTAACAGACACTCACTGGCAGGCACTGTCCCTACATTCACTCACAGGCACTGTCGCCACAGTCACTGACAGTCCCTTTTCCACTGCTAACTGACAGGCAATGACCCTACGCTGACAGACAGGCACTGTTCCGGCAGAGACTTGCAGTCACTGACCCACACTCAATGACAGGAACTTTTCCTCAGCTCATTGATAGATCCTCTCCCCGCAATCACCAAGAGATGCTGCCCTCACACTCAGTGACAGGCACTTTCCCTGCACTCACCTATGGTCCCACGCTCACTGCGAAGCACTGTCCCCACACTCACTGACAGGCACTGTCCCGGCACTCGCTGACAGGCACTGACCCACACTCACTGACAGACACTGTACATGCAGTCACTGCAAGGCACTGTCCCTTCACTCACTGGCAGACAGTCTCCCCACACTCAATGAAAGGCGCTGTCCCCATACTCCATTACAGGCAATGTTCCTCCGCTCGCTGAGAGATCCTCTCACCGCAGCCACTGAGCGACACTGTCCGCTCATTCACTGACAGACGCTGTCCCCACACTTACTGACAGATACTGTCTCCGCACTCACAACCAGACACTGCCACCACACTCACTGGCAGACACTGTCTCTGCAGTCTCTGCCAGACACTGGCCCTCCAGTCACTGACAAACACTGTACCTGCACTCACTGACTGACACTGTTCCCGAACTCACTGACATGCATTGTCCACACACTCACTGACAGGCACTGTCCCCGCACTCAATTACATGCAATGTTCCTCCGTCCACTGTTAGATCCTCTCCACGCAGTGACTGAAAGACAATGTTCCCGCTTTCATAGAAAGAAACAATCCTGGCATTCACTGACAAGTAATTTCTCTCCACTCATTGACAGGAATGTACCCCCGACTCACTGACAGACACCATCCTCACACTCACTGACAGAGACGGTTCCTGCACTCACTGACAGACACTGACCCCGCACTGACTGACGGGCACTCTTCCCGCACTCACGGACAGACCCCGTCCCCATGCTCACTGACAGCCACTTTCCTCGCACTCACCGACAGACACTGCCCCTGCACTCACTTAAAGAAATTGACCCCGCAAGCACTGACAGACACTGTCCCCGCACTCACTGACAGACACCATCCCCGCACTCACTGAAAGACACTCTCCCCACGCTCACTGACAGGCACTGTCACCCACACTGAATTACAGGTGCTGTTCCTCCGCTCACTGATTGATCCTGTCCCCGCAGTCACTGGTAGTTGCTGTCCTCGCATTCAGTGACTGGCAATGTCCCTACACTCACTGACAAACACTGCACCTGTACTCACTGAGATGCACTGCCCTCACACTCACTGACAAGCAATGTCACCACGCTCACTCACAGGCACTGTCCTGGCACTCACTGACAGACATTGCCCCCACACTCAATGACAGACACTGTCCCTGCACTCACTGTCAGGCACTGTCCCCACACTCACTGAAATGCACTGTCCCCACACTGACTGACAGTCACTCATTTACAGGCACTGTTCCTCCCCTCACTGTTAGGTCCTCTCCCCACAGTCACTGAGAGACACTGTCCCCCGCATTCACTGACAGACACTGTCTACATACTCACCGGCAGATACTGCCCCTGCATTAACTGAAGGACACTGCCCCGCACTAACTGACAGGCACATTCCCTACACTCACTGACAGTCACTATCCCCACACTCACTGACATACACTGTATCCGCACTCACTGACAGACACTCTCCCCGCAGTCACTGATAGGCCCTTTTTCTCTGCTCACTAACAGGCCCTCACCCCACACTCACTGACAGGCACTGTCCCGGCACTCACCAGCAGGCACTGACCCACACTCAATAACAGTCACTGTTTGTCTGCTTACTGATAGATATTCTCCCCGCATTCACTGAGAGATGCTGTTTTACTCTCAATGACAGGCACCATCCCCACACTCAGTGACAGAGTCTGTCCACACATTCAATTACAGGCACTGTTCCTCCGCTCACTGAGAGATCCTCTCCCTCAGTCACTGAGAGACACTGTCCCCGCACTCACTGATCGCCACTGCCTACACACTCACTGACAGGCACTGTCCCTGCATTCGGTGACAGTCACTGTACCCACACGCAATTACATGCAATGTTCCTCTGCACACTGAGAGATGCTCTCCAGGCAGTGACTGAGAGACAATGTCCCCAGATTCACAGACAGGCACTATCCCCGCATTCACTGACAGGTACTTTCCCTGTACTGGAAAAACTCAGCAGGTCTGGCAGCATCCTTTTAAAGAAAGATCAGTTCTGTTAAAGGGTCATGAGGACTCGAAACTTCAACCTTTTCTTCTCCGCCGATGCTGCCAGACCTGCTGAGTTTTTCCAGGTAATTCTGTTTTTGTTTTGGATTTCCAGCATCCGCAGTTTTCTGTTTTTAACTTTCCCTGCACCCTCTGACAGGCACTGACACCCTACTTACTGACAGAGAATGACCCCTCACTCACTGAAAGACACTGTCCCTGCACTCACTAACACTCTCCCCGCATTCACTGACAGACTCTGTCCCCGCACTCTCTGCCAGATAGTGTCCCTGCGCCCAATGGCAGACACTGACCCCACACTCATGGACAGACACCGTCCCCACGCTCACTGACAGCCACTATCATCGCAGTCACCGACAGACACTGCCCTGGCACTCACTTGCAGAAATTGTCCCTGCACTCACTTCCAGATACTGCCCCCACTCACTGAAAGACACTGTCCCCGCACTCACTGACGGACACTGTCCCCGCACTCACTGACAGACACTGTCACCCACACTCAATGAAAGGCAGTGTCCCCGTACTCAATAGTAGGCACTATCCTTACATTCAATTACAGGCGCTGTTCCTCCACTCACTGATAGATCCTATCCCCGCAGTCACTGGTAAATGCAGTCCTCGCATTCAGTGACTGGCAATGTCCCTACACTCAATAACAGACACTGCGCCTGCACTCACTGAGATGCACTGCCCTCACACTCACTGACAATCAATTTCACCACACTCACTCAGGCACTGTCCCGGCAATCGCTGACAGACACTGCCCCCACACTCAATGACAGACACTGTCCTGGCAGTCACTGTAAGGCACTGTCCCCACACTCACTGAAATGCAGTGTCCCCACACTGACTCACAGTCACTGTCCCCACACTCAATTACAGGCACTTTACCCACACTCACTGACAGACACTGTCCCCGCAGTCACTGATAGGCCTTTTTTCTCTGCTCACTAACAGGCCCTGTCCCCACACTCACTGACAGGCACTGTCCCTGCACTCATCAGCAGGCACTGTCCCCACATGCAATGACAGTCACTGATCCTCCGCTCACTGATAGATCATTTCCCCGCAGTCACTGACAGACCCTGTTATCACTCTCTCTGCCAGATAGTGTTCCTGCACTCACTGGCAGACACTGACCCCGCACTCACTTCCAGACACTGCCCCTGCACTCACTGAAAGACACTGTCCCTGCACTCACTGACAGACACTGCCCCCACATTCACTGACAGACACTGTCCCCGCACTCGCTGACAGACACTGTCCCTGAAACTCACTGACAGACACTGTCCCCACACTCACTGGCAGGCTTTGTCACCCACACTCAATAAAAGGCACTGTCCGCGCACTCACTAGCAGGCACTATCCCTACATTCAATTACAGGCGCTGTTCCTCCGCTCACTGATATATCCTGTCCCCGCAGTCACTGGTAGTCATCTCGCATGCAGTAACAGGCAATGTCCCTGCACTCACTGACAGACACTGCACCTACTCTCACTGAAAGCTACTGCCCTCACACTCACTGACAGGCACCTTCACTGCACTCACTGACAGACACTGCTCCTGCATTCACTGATAGACACTGTCCCCGAAACTCACTGACAGACACTTACCCCACTCTCACTGACAGGCTTTGTCACCCACACTCAATGAAAGGCACTGTCCCCACACTCACTAGCAGGCACTATTTCTACATTCAATTACAGGCGCTTTTCCTCCGCTCACAGATAGATCCTGTCCCCGCAGTCACTGGTAGATGCTGTCCTCGCACTCACTGATTGACACTGTCCCTGCAGTCACTGAGAGTCACTGTCCCCACACTCAATTACTCCTCCGCTCACTGAGAGATCCTTTCCTCACAGTCACTGAGAGACAATGTCCACCACATTCACTGACTGACACTGTCCACGTGGTCACTGACAGATACTGCCCCTGCATTAACTGAAGGACACGGCCCCCGCACTAACTGACAGGCACTGTCCCTACACTCACTGACAGTCACTATCCCCGCACTCACTGACATAAACTGTACCCGCACTCATTGCAGACACTGCCCCTACCCTCACTGACAGACATTGTCCCCGCAGTCACTGATAGGCCCTTTTGCTCTGCTTACTAACAGGCCCTGTCCCCACACTCACTGACAGGCATTGAACTGGCACTCACCGCAGGCACTTTCCCCACACTCAATGACAGTCACTGTTCCTCCACTCGCTGATATATCATCTCCCCGCAATCACTGAGAGATGCTGTCCTTACTCTCAGTGACAGGCACTCGCTGGCAGACACTGCGCCTGCAAGTCACTGACAGGCTCTGTCCCTGCTTTCACTGGCAGACACTTTCCCCGCACTCACTGACAAACACTGTCCCCACACTCATCGATATGCTTTGTCCACATACTCAATTAGAGGCACTGTTCCTCCACTCGCTGACAGATCATCTCACAACATTCACTGAAAAACATTGTCCCCGCATTCACTGACAGACCCTGTCCCCACACTCTCTGCCAGACACTGCCCCTGTACTCACTGACAGATACTGTCCTTGCAGCTTCTGCCAAGCCCTTTCCCTGCAGTCACTGACATGCACTGCCCCTGCAGTCACTTAAAAATCCTCTCCCCAGGCTCATTAACAGACAGTCTCCCCGCACTCACTGACATACACTGCTCCTGCACTCACTGAGTGATACTGTCCCTGCACTCATTGACAAACAATGTCCCCACACTCACTTACATTCACTTACCATGCACTTACTTATAGACACCATCACCGCATTCACTGACCAACACTGTGCCTGCACTCATTAACACACATTGTCCATGTAGACTCTGACCATGCACTTACAGGCAGACACTGTCCCCGTAATCACAGACAGACAACGTCAATGTCAGACACTATACTCTCATTCATTGACAATCACTGCTCCCACATGATCTGACATACATCATCCCAAAATCACTGACAGTCACTGCTTGTGCTCTCACTCATAGGCTCTGGCCCCGCTGCCTCTGAAAGACACTGTCTCTATACTCACTGGCAGGCAATATTCATGCAGCACTTGACAGACACTGACAGTCTCCATATCCAACTAACAGACTAGCACTAACCCAACAGTCACCGATAGTCTGCCCCAGCACTCACTCATAGACACTGTCCCCACTGTTACTGATAGGCACTGTCCCTGCACTCACTGACCCACACTGCCCCCGCAGTCACCCACGGACACTGACAACGCAGTTACTGACATACACTATCCCGGCGCTCACTGACAGATGTCGTCCCCGCACTCACTGATTGGTACTGTCCCAACTGTCACTAACAGACACTGTCCCTGCACTCGCTCACAGACACAAACCCGCACTCACTGACAGACACTGTCCCTGCACTCACTGACAGATACTGTCCATGCACTCACTGACAGACACTCTCCTTGCAATCACTGAAAGACACTGTCCCTGCACTCTCCGACAGATGCATACAGCACACTCACTGACAAGACACCATCATCACATTCACTGACAGACATTATCCCTCAATCACTGACATATACATTCACAGCAAAAAGTGTCAAACACTCACCCCGCACTAAAAGAGCGATAATGTCCCTGCACTCAACGAGTGACTTTTCCACTGCACTCACTGACAAACACTGACCCTGCAATGACTGATAGATCCTATACCCATAGCCTCTGAAAGACACTGTTCTCGCACTCACTAAGAGACATTTTCCTTGCACTCACTGACAGAGACTGTCCATGCAGTCACTGACAGACATTGACCCTGCACTCACTGATAGGCTCTCTTTCTGCACTCAGTGACACAGACTGACCACAATCTCATTGACAGTCATTGCCCCCTAGTCACAGACAGGCACGGTCCCGGAAATCACTGATTGACACTGTCCGTGCACTCACTGACATGCTGTGTACCTGCACTTCACTGACAGACACTGCCCCCACAGTCACTGACAGACTCTGTCCCAGCATTCAGTGACATACTGCATACCTGTACTCACTGACAGGCACTGCCCCAGTGTCTCTGACAGACGCTGTCCCAGCATGTACTGACATACACCGTCCCTAATGTCACTGACATTGTCCCTACACTCACTGACAGGAACTCATCTTGCATTCAGTGACACACACTGCCACCGCAGTCACGCAGACTGACCACACTCTCACTGGCAGTCATTGTCCCCCTAGTCACAGACGGACACTCACTGACTGGCATGTCCCCGCCCTTGCTGGCATACCCCGTACCTGCACTCACTGTCACTGACAGACACTGTCCCAGCACTCACTAACAGACAATGTCCCCAGTGCCTCTGACAAACGCTGCTCCAGCACTCACTGGCATACACTGTCTCCAGTGTCACTGACATTGTCCCTACACACACTGACACTGTCCCCGCGCTGACAGACAGACACTGTCCCCGCGATCACTGACAGACACTGTCCCCACACTCACTGACAGACAGTGGCCTCGCACTCACTGACAGACACTGCCCCCAGTGTCACTGATATTGTCCCTACACTCAATAACAGACACTGTCCCCACACTCACTGATAGACACTGTCCCCGCACTTACTGACAGACACTGTCCCCGCATATACTGACAGACATTGTCCCCACTATCACTGACAGTCACTGTCCCGCACTCACTGACATACTCCGTAACTGCACTCACTGACAGCCAATGTCCCCATGTCACTGACAGACACTGCCCGAGCACTCACATTCTGACACTGCCCCTGCACTCACTGACAGACACTTTCCCAGCACTCACTGACAGACACTGAGCCTGCAAGTCACTGACAGGCTCTGTCCCTGCTTTCACTGGCAGACACTTCCCTCGCACTCACTGACAAACACTGTCCCCACACTCATTGACATGCTTTGTCCACATACTCAATTAGAGGCACTGTTCCTCCACTCACTAACAGATCATCTCACCACATTCACTGAGAAACACTGTCCCCGCATTCACTGACAGACCCTGTCCCCACGCTCTCTGCCAGACACTGCCCCTGTACTCACTGACAGATACTGTCCTTGCAGTTTCTGCCAAGCCCTTTCTCTGCAGTCACTGACATGCACTGCCCCTGCAGTCACTTAAAAATCCTCTCCCCAGGCTCATTAACAGACAGTCTCCCCGCACTCACTGACATACACTGCTCCTGCACTCACTGAGTGATACTGTCCCTGCACTCATTGACAAACAATGTCCCCGCACTCACTTACATTCACTTACCATGCACTTACTTATAGACACCATCACCGCATTCACTGACCAACACTGTGCCTGCACTCACTAACACACATTGTCCATGTAGTCACCACAGACTCTGACCATATACTTACAGGCAGACACTGTATCCGTAGTCACAGACAGACAACATCAATGTCAGACACTATACACTCATTCATTGACAATCACTGCTCCCACATGAACGACATACATCATCCCAAAATCACTGACAGTCACTGCTTGCGCTCTCACTCATAGGCTCTGGCCCCGCAACCTCTGAAAGACACTGTCTCTATACTCACTGGCAGGCAATGTTCACGCAGCACTTGACAGACACTGACAGTCTCCATATCCATACTCACAGACTGGCACGAACCCAACAGTCACCGATAGTCTGCCCCAGCAATCACTCATAGACACTGTCCCCACTGTTACTGATAGGCACTGTCCCTGCACTCACTAACCCACACTGCCCCCGCAATCACCCACAGACACTGACAACGCAGTTACTGACATACACTATCCCGGCGCCCACTGGCAGACGTCGTCCCCGCACTCACTGATTGGTACTGTCCCAACTGTCACTAACAGACACTGTCCCTGCACTCGCTCACAGACACAAACCCACACTCACTGACAGACATTGTCCCTGCACTCACTGACAGATACTGTCCATGCACTCACTGACAGACACTCTTCTTGCAATCACTGAAAGACACTGTCCCTGCGCTCTCCGACAAATGCATACAGCACACCCACTGACAAGACTCCATCATCGCATTCACTGATAGACATTACTCCCTCAATCACTGACATACACATTCACAGCACAAAGTGTCAAACACTCTCCCCGCACTAAAAGAGCGATAATGTCCCTGCACTCAACGAGCGACTTTTCCACTGCACTCACTGACAAACACTGACCCTGCAATGACTGATAGATCCTATAACCATAGCCTCTGAAAGACACTGTCCTCGCTCTCACTAAGAGACATTTTCCTTGCACTCACTGACAGACACTGTCCCGCACTCACTGACAGAGACTGTCCATGCAGTCACTGACAGACATTGACCCTGTACTCACTGATAGGCTCTCTTTCTGCACTCAGTGACACACACCATCCCATCAGTCACACAGACTGACCACACTCTCATTGACAGTCATTGCCCCCTAGTCACAGACAGGCACGGTCCCGGAAATCACTGATTGACACTGTCCGTGCACTCACTGACATGCTGTGTACCTGCACTTCACTGACAGACACTGCCCCCATAGTCACAGACAGATTCTGTCCCAGCACTCAGTGACATATTGCGTACCTGCACTCACTGACAGGCACTGTCCCCAGTGTCTCTGACAGACGCTGTCCCAGCATGCACTGACATACACCGTCCCTAATGTCACTGACATTGTCCCTACACTCCCTGACAGGAACTCATCTTGCACTCAGTGACACACACTGCCACCGCAGTCACGCAGACTGACCACATTCTCACTGGCAGTCATTGTCCCCCTAGTCACAGACGGACACTGCCCCAGCACTCACTGACTGACATGTCCCCAGTGCCTCTGACAAACGCTGCTCCAGCACTCACTGGCATACACTGTCTCCAGTGTCACTGACATTGTCCCTACACACACTGACAGATACTGTCCCCGCGCTGACAGACAGACACTGTCCCCGCAATCACTGACAGACACTGTCCCCACACTCACTGACAGACAGTGGCCTCGCACTCACTGACAGACACTGTCCCCGCACTTACCGACAGACACTGTCCCCGCATATACTGACAGACATTGTCCCCACTATCACTGACTGTCACTGTCCCGCACTCACTGACATACTCTGTAACTGCACTCACTGACAGACAATGTCCCCATGTCACTGACAGACACTGCCCGAGCACTCACATTCTGACACTGCCCCTGCACTCACTGACAGACACTGTCCCAGCACTCACTAACAGACACTGTCCCCATTGTCTCTGACAGACACAGTCCCCGCACTCACCGACAGACATTGTCCCAACACTCACGGACAGACACCTACCCGCACTCACTGACAGATACTGTTCGTGCAGTCACTGACAGACACTGCCCCCGCACTGACAGACACTGTCCATAAAGTCACTGACAGGCATTGTCGCTGCACTCACTAACACATACTGTCCCCGCAGTCATTCACAACAACTGACCACACACTCACTGGCAGTCATTATTCCCCAAGTCACAGAGAGACAGTTTTCCCACATCCCCTCTCAGACTCCGTATCAGCACTCCCTGACAGACACCATATCCGCATTCACTGAAAGACACTGTCTCAGCATTCACTGTCAAACACTATTCCTGCACTCACAGACAGACACTGGCCCTGCACTCACTGACAGGCACTGTACCCGTACGCAATAACATGCACCAATCCCGGCAGCCACAGTAAGACACTTTCTGCACACTCACTGATAGACCTTATCCCCACATTCTCTGACAGACATTGTCCACATACTCACTGAGAGACTGTGTCCGCACTCACAGACAGACACTGCCCTACACTCACTGACAGACACAGTCCCTGCACTCACTGGCAGAAACTGTCCCCCGCGCTCACTGACAAACACTCACCCGCAGTCAAAGAGGGGCACTGACCCCAAACAATCTGTCAGGCACTGTCCCCGGACTTTCTGACAGGCAATGAACATGCAATTACTGACAGACAGAGTCCTAGCAATCAAAGTTATACACTGTCCCCGCACTCACTTACAGACCCAGTCCCAGCACTCACTGTCGGACACTATCCCTGTGCACACTAATGGTGGCATTAAGAGTGGAAAGCAGAAAGTGATAATGGCCGTACCAGGATAAGCACTCTAGAAAGTGACAGATGGCCCTATTCGGGGTGGGATGGAGGTGGGATGAGGGGTGGGGACGGTGGTGGGAAAAAATGATCAAAAAGGCTAAAGGTTGTGGATAAAACAATTAAAGAAATTGAAATATACTTAAAAAATAAGAACAATGAAAACAAGTGGGAAAAAAACAAAATAAGTAAATAATTTTTAAAATGAATATGGGAAAAAGGTGGCGATTGAAAAGGGGTGGAGATGGAGGAGAATTCCTTCAGTTTTGTCTACTGCATTCGCTGCTTCCAATGCAGCCTCCTCTACTTTGGGGGGACGAAACACAGACTGGATGGCCGCTTTGCAGTACACCTTCAGTTTGCAAGCATGGCCCAAACTTTCCTGTCGCTTGCCATTTCAACACACCATCCTGTTCTCATGCCCACATGTACCCTGAGATCCACACTGAGTGCCATGTGCCACCATTTGAACGCATTAGGTTTCTCCAGCAGCATCGACTCACCCTATCACAAAGCTGTCCTTGCAACCAGTTTCATTTTATTATTCATCTCATCCCATACCTTAACAAGAAACTTTGTCCCTTCCTTTCAGGTGCTAAGGGTCACAAGCTCCAACAACTCATTGGTACCAACGCCCATTGAGTACCTTCCCCTCCTTACCATCCCCCTGACCCCATCTCACCTTCTAATCCCTGTTCTTGCTGTCTATTCACCATACCCCCTGACCTTCGCCATCTGATGCTGAACGTTCAGCATCATCAAAGGAATCAGTTTTATGCCCTTATGCCCTCACCTCAATGAATTCCAGGCTAGGCATGATGCTGAAACTTTCTTCCACCACCTTCATCTCCATGCTCACTTCTTTGGACAGAAGTCCTCCCCCCGTTCAAGGGATCCTTTCACCCACCTCTAGTATTGTCCCTCTACCTGGACCCCTCCCTCTGGCCTATTGGCTGCCTTTGATCTTTTTCATTGAGAGCTGTTGGCGTGACATTGGCCATCGCAATTTTCCTACTACTAGGGCTCTCTAATCTGTCTCTAATTGAACTTGCCACACTTCCTTCTCTCAGGTCCAATCTTGACTTTGTTCTCAAACCTGCCAACGAGGGTGGTGCTGTTGTTGCCTGGTGCACTGACCTCTACCTCACAGATGCTGAATGCCAAACCTCAGGCACTTCCTCCTACCTGCCCCTGATTTAGGACACCACCACAGAACATCAAGCCATTGTTTGCAGCACTGTCATAGACCTCACCTTTTCTGAAGGCCTTCTCTCCACAGCTTCCAACCTCATAATCTCCCAACTTCGGGCAGCCAGCTTCTTCCTCCTCCCCAAAATCCATAAGCAGGACTGTCCCGGCAGATCGGTCGAGTCAGCCTGATCCTGCCCTGTGGAAATCATTTCTTGGTATCATGACTCCATTGTCTCTCCGCTTGTCCAGTCTCTTCCCACCTACATCTTCAATTCCTCTGATACTCTACGACATATCAACAATTTCCAGTTCCCTGGCCCCAAGCACCTCCCCGTCTCCATGGACGTCCAATCCTGCTACACCTCCATCCCCCACCAGAATGGTCTGAGGGCTTTCTGCTTCTTCCCCGAACAGAGACCTGAACTATCCTCATCCACCACCATTCTCTTCTGCCTGGCTGAACTTCCTGTCTCACTGAACAATTTCTTCTTTAACTTGTCTCAGTTCCTCCAAAAAAAGGTGTGGCTATAAATAACTCCATGGGTTATGCCTGACTCTTTATGGGGTGTGTAGTACATTTGTTGTTCCAGTCCTAAACAAGCCTCCTCCCACTACATATTCTTTGATACCTCAATGACACTTCATGCTCTCGTCTGGACCAGGAAAAACTATATCAATTTTTCTTCCAATTTCCACTTCTCCATCACTTTCACACGGTTCAACACTGACACTTCCCTTCCCTTCCTTGACCTTTCTGTCTTAATTTATTGTGATAGACCGTCCACCAGTATCTCTTATAAGCCTCCCACAGCTACCTCGACTACAGCTCCTCACACCCTGTTCCTATAAGGACTCCATCCCATTCCCTAATTTATTTTGCCTCCATCACACCTGTTCTGATGATGTTACTTTCCAAAGCAGTGCTTCTGTCATGCCCTCCTTCTCCCTTAACCGAGGCTTCCCACCTATGGTGGTTCACAGGGCCACCAACTGTGTCTAACCCATCTCCCACGGCTCTGCCCTCACACTTTCCTCTCCCTCCCGGAACCATGATAGGGCCTCCTATGCCCTCATTTGTCACCCCATCAGCCTTCACATTCAATGGATCATCATCCGCCATTTCCGCCAACTCCAACATGATGCCACCTCCAAATGTATCTCCTCTTCACCCCTCATGTCAGCATTCCATAGGGACTGATCCATCCAGGACTCCCTGGTCCACTCCTCCATCACCTCACCTGCCTCAACCCCCTCCCACGGAACCATCCCATGCAATCGCAGAAGGTGCAAAACCTGCCCCTTTACTTTCCCTCTCCTCACTGTCCAAGGGCCCAAAAAACCATTTCAATTGAAGCAGAGCATCACTTGCATTTCCCTCAATTTGGACTACTGCGTACACTGCTCCCAATGTGGTCTCCTCTGCATTGGACAGACCAAACTGGGTCACTGCTCTGAACTACACCTTCAGTCTGTCCACAAGAATGACCCAGCCCTTTGTTTTGCTTGCCTGTTCGACACACCATCCTGTTCTCATGCCCACAGGGCTGCCTTTGGTCAGCTGCAATGTTCCAGTGAAGCTCAACGCAAACTGGAGGAACAACACCTCATCTTCCAATTAGGCACTTTACAGCCTTCCGGACTTGACATTGGTTTCAACTGCTTCAGACCATGAACTCTCTCCTCCATCCCACCTCGTTTTAATTCCTCCTGTTTTTTTTTCCATTTTCATTTTTATTTTCTATTTTATATTTTACCCCTCATCTTCATTATTACTAATTTTAATGTTTTTTCCCCTTTTTATTGATTGTTTTATCCCCAACCTTTAGGCTTTTCAATTTTTTTTCCCACCACCGTCACCTCCCCCCACCCCACCCCATTAGGGCCACCTGTCACCTTCCAGAGTGCTTACCCAGGTCCGGCCGTTATCACTTTCTGATTTCCACTCTTAATGTCAACATTAGCACTTCCTTTAGCCAGTAAATCCAGTATTAATAACCCTTTCACATTTTGTTTATGACAACTTTCGCTACCTCTCCTTTGCTTCTATCTATCGCTGGCTTTCGATACAGCTTCACCTGTTCCAGCCTCCTTAAACAGTATATATTTAACAACGTTTCTCTTTAGTTCTGAAGAAGAGTTAAAAGAACTCGAGACTTAATTCTGTCTTTCTCTCCACATATGCTATCATGCCTGGTGAGTTTTTGCAGCATGTTTTGTTTTTGTTTCAGATTTCCAGCTTCTGCAGTATTTTGTCTATTTCTTATTGTCCCTGCAGCCTTTGACAGATACTGCCCCTGCACTCATTGTCTCACACTGTCCCCACACTAAAAGACAATGTCCCCTCACTCACTGACAGGTACTGTCGCCACACACACTGAAATGTCCACGCACTCACAGACAGACACTTTCCCCAGACTTACTGATAGGCACTGCCCCCAACCTCACTGAAACACAAAGCCCTTGGTCTAACAGACAGACACATTCCCCGCACTCACTGACAGACACTGTCTCCTAACTCACTGGCAGACACCATCCGCACAGTCACTGGTAGACACTGTCCCTTACTCTCTGACAGACAATGACACCTTAGTCACTGCCATACACTGTCCCCACACTCACTGACAGACACTGTCTCCACACTCACTGACAGAAACTGTCCCCGCAATCATTGACGGCATTGTCCCCGCACTCACTGACAGACACTGTGCCTGCACTCACCGATAGACACCGACCTGCAGCCAGTGGCAGACACTGTCCACGCAGGCACCGACAGACACTGACCTGTAGCAAGTAGCAGACACTGTCTCCACACTGTACTTCTTCTAAAATCTCATTGACCTTCTTTGAAACAGTCTATTTGCTGTTCTACACATTTGTCATCAAACTTCTGTTCCAGTTTATCAGCGCAAGTTTCATTCTCATCAGGAAATCAGCTTCCTCCAAATGTTTCTTCTTATTTTTCTTCATAACATCTTTCTCAGCCTTTTCATTAAATGATGTCACTTTGTGGTTGTTATGGTCTTGAATTTTATTGAAACCTGGGACTCTTTGCTTCGTTGTTTCAATTATATGTTGACAGTCATTTGTGATCTATTTCACCTTGGGCCTCTGATATTCTGGTTCAGATAGGTATCCCGAAACTGGAGTAAATCTTTCAATGCCTTTCCTCTTTACCTATCACAGCCTGAAAGGTATGCTGCTTTGTATTGTCCAGTGATTGTTATCCTATGAATATTATTCATGTCATAGAATTGCTAACATATTTCCCTCTAAGTATTTTGCCCTTTGTAGAATGGCCTTTGTTGTGGTCACTTTGACAAACGGACCACAGGAGTCTCAGGTACAGGTCACGATCATTTATTCAAGCAATTGCAAGGGGAGAATCATCTCAATGCAGCTTGAGATAGCACTCTGCTAAATTACAAGTGTTCAACATATTTATACATTATTGGTCACGTACAAGAACAGTTTCCAGGTTCTGATCTCGTCAACATATGTGTTTACATTAAACAGACATCTCTGGTAACAGGTACATGCATCGTATGTCCCTACTTTTCATCCAGGCAGAGACCTTACCTCTATCTAAACTAGGACCATCTGTTCTTCCCCTATCTGTTGAAGAGCATGCTTAATCTTAATTGTTATTGCCAATGCTCTGACTGTAGCCCAGCTCCCAATGCCTTTCTGTTGTTTGCAGGTTAATCTGGTAACCTTTAACTGCCAATGTGCTTTGAAGCTCTGGTTGCCTGGAGATTTTAAGTAATCTATTCCTTTTCAATAAATTCTCCATGCCATAAATTCTCAGTTACTTCCTTCCCCCAACAGTACACCCTTTTGGCCCTTGGCTTAGTCCAAGGTGGGCAATTACAGTGGTACTGTCCATCCCTTTATGCACCACCGCACATTGAAGCTGGCCATTCATCTAGCATTGGGTTGTAAAAATTACTGTCAGACCATCTGTATTATCTGGCCATTTAATTCAGGCCCCAGGCTTACTAAATTTCGGCCCACCAGTATAAAATCCTCCAGTGCCACCTTAACTAGGGAATGGGAGATAATCCGAATCCACAGGTGTGTTTGTACATTTGAGCCTCAGTTCCGCCACCACCATGTGGAGGAACCTTTTTGCTTGATATCCTCTTTTAAGGCTCTAACCTGTTGATGTATAGTGAGTTCTGTTTATCTGCTCAGCTAGTCTCCGAATCATCGTTTGGTGCTCTGGTAATAATGGAATTTCATAAGACAACTGGTTCAAATACTGTCAGATTATCCTTAAGGCTTTCCTTGACCTGATTAGTAGTTGTTCTTCTCTTGTACATTTCGATCAGTTCCACCTTCCCTGCCTTTGCTGGCACCTGTGGGTGTAGCACACTAAATGACTATGGATGGGGCATATCCGGTTGTTCCCGTACTGGATTATTTCCTGTCACGTGGTGATACAATATCTCCCATTCCCTGCATATGCAACATGGTTTGGTTCTTTTGCAGCCCATATATTTCCCATTGTACAATTTGCTGCTGCTTTAAATCCACTTAGCTTCATCTGTCTCATATATTGGGTCTGAATACTACTGCGGTGGCCTCTATCCTACACTCTTCTGATGTGGTGCTAACTATATTCTCTTCAATGTCTACTGTGTATGGCAGAATATCGTGATACTTAATATAGTAATCTCCCTGTATAACCCCAATATTTTCCACTCCATATAAAGTCCTGCCGGGTGTTGACATAGGTATGACAGGTGTTACTAATACAATGCCTATTAGCATATTACTATTCACTATACATTCAACATTCATTCTATATATGCGTGTCACACACCTGCGCTGGCAACCGATCAAGTCATGATCCTTGTTTTGTGAAAGATTAAATAAATGCTCATTCGTTACCCACAAAGGAACCAGCCCTTCATTAATCTGTCCTAAATTCTCTCAGGCTTGTTCCAGTGCCCAAGATCCATAGGTGCTGCAAACATCATTTCTGTTTGCTTCATCTCAAATATATTTTATCCCAATCCGTTTATTGATAGTCCCTGCATGACTTTCGAGCATGGTAGCCAGGCTTTGGATTAACCGTGTCATGTCCTGGTCTGTATTTAATTGGGTGTTTTGAATTCCCTGTCCCGTTCTAGAATCTCCTTAAGCTTAAAGCTCAGGGTCCAGACCTTCTGATCAACAGTTGCCAGGTTCTGAATTAACCAATGGTGTCCCTATATTGAATATTGCATCATTTATCAGGCTGTTCTTAACGTAATCCCCTCCCAAGCCTGATTGTATCTCGCCATCGAACTGGGATGCTTCTTTCATCAACTGGCCCATTTGAGCTGTATATAATGCTTGAATATGGGTTGAGCACCATTGGGGGTGGTGCAATTCCGGACATGTTCAAGACTACGGGTACCAGCTTGTGGTGTACATTATCATACAAAACGTCTGATTAACCAACACAAAACCATTCGTCGGTCCTGGATGCATAGTCGGTCAAGGTGTGTCAGTGGTTGTGGTTTGAGGGGCTTCAATTATCTCTACTTGAACTGTGGAAGTAGATTTGGAAGGTGGCTGGATAATGGAGGACCTCCCACGCCCGAAGCAAACGTTTACTACAATTCGAAAGCACTTGTTCTCCGACTGTTACATTTATCATTCCCCATTTTGTGTCGCATTCGGCACTGTCCGTGCTTTACCAAAGTTCCTCCTGCGGTGTGGGATAAGCAGTGATGATCACCAACCTGGTTGCCAGTACTGATACGCCCACAACCAGGATCGTAGATCTGTGGAGACATTAACATCACCTCTTAAACTGTGTACAATGCCTCCACTTACTTCCTGTTTTCATATCTACAAGTGCACATGTATCAATTGTCATAATTACCTCATATGGTCCATGCCTGTTCGCTCTGGGCTCACCTTGACCATCACCTTATTCCCCATTTGGGGCGGGCGGGGGTCCATTGTTGCTTTTTGGTTTTGCCTGTTTTCATATCCTGTCGGTCTCTGACTTCCTTCCTTAACTCATGCAATTGCTTACTTACTTCCCTCACATAGTCTCGCATCCTTCCTTTTAGTGGTTCTACATCTCCCACTCCTACTATGATTCCTTCGGGTAACTGCATTGACCCCCTCATCATTATTTCAAATGGGATGAAGCCAGCAGCCTTGCTTGGGGTAGCCCCTAAGGCACATTTGAATATTGGGCTGTTCCCTGTCTCTTGAACTGCTTTTATGATTAATGCTTTTTTTTTTAAGTTCATTTCATCCTTTCCACTATTCCCGAGCTCTTTGGCTGGTAGGGAATGTGGAGTTTCTGTTTATATTTAAATTTATACATTTCTTTAATGACTCTTCCTGTGAAATGAGTTCCCTGATCTGAATCCATTTCGCTAAGTCCCCTCCACTCCTTCCAGCCTACTGTCTCCTGCTGCTGCCCCATGTCAGACCTCAATTCCTTAAACTGCCAACACAATTCTACAATGTACCTTCTTATCCTATCTTTCAATGACTTCTTCACTTCTAGTGACGTTTCTCTCTGAGAGCCGCTTAACTCTGTCTGTTATCATAGTGTCAATGCTGTGGGCTTACTTTCTCTACCTCGCAGGCACATTAATAAAATCAGTAATACATCTATTTAGTCTTTTTCTAGTTTTCCCTTTACCTGTATCCACCTTGTGGTAAATTGTTGTTAAGTATTATTTCTCCTTACATTTCAATTCCTGTACTACAGATTCCACATAGTTTTGCCTCTAAGTATTTTTCTCCTGACCATGATCATCCTAAGGTTCCCTTGATGTTAATTTCTCTATTGTCTTGATCGTTTATGATGTTTCCTTGTTCTTTAGGTCATATTAACTATTCCGAGTCAACGAGGATCTCTATTTCTGGATCTTTGTTTATCTCCCCCTGTACGTTTCCAATATCTCTGTTGATGGCCAGATTATCAAATTCACTTCCCTTAAAAAAGTTTGTATATTTTGTCCTCTTTCCCTAACTCTTTCTCCTACTTGCCTCATACCATTTTACACATGCAACAACTACCATCTTGTCTTGTTCAGGTTGCCTGGAGAGACTTTAAAATATACACCATATTTTCATAACAGATTCAAAAACAGAAATCAAACATTGACATGTTTTGCTTCCTTATCTTCTTCTCAAACAATATTATAATATCTCAAAAGTAACCCATTAAATTGTGTCTGACTCGTTTCTTTTAGAATTATCCCACATTTATTAACTCGGCCAAAAATTGGATTTCTGCCAATCTTTGTCAAGGTCTTGAGCTTAGCTTCATATTTTGGGAACAGACTTTACAAATACAAAAGCTTGCAGCATTTGAGTTAGTGTCAATTGTTGTCAAACCTTTTAAAATTAATGTTCCCTTTTGAGAAATTATCAGGAAACAAACCTCAAATTTTAAACTTTGCAAGAAATGTAATTTACACTATCAAAATTAAAACACCTCTTTCTTATCTGTATTGATTTGTATCCAAGTTATAATTCCCGTATGTTTATCAACACATTCTTTATCTTAGAAAGCATCCCAGTGATTCAAAAGTAATTTTCTAAACTACACTGCACTTTACACCTCAAGCCTTGTCCCAACTTCAAATTACAGTGCTGTTGGGATTCAGATTTCCATTCGTATTTAATTCATCTCATCAAAAGAAACCCTTTAATCCATTGGAACCACCTAGGCCTTGTATTTATTCCTTTTAGTTTTCCTAGAATCCCTTGAACTTCAGGTATTTTTTCCCCTCAGAATTTTAGAATACTAACTCGTATGATTTAATGCAAGAACAAGAACAAAGAACAAAGAAAAGTACAGCACAGGAACAGGCCCTTCGGCCCTCCAAGCCTGCGCCGATCATATTGCCCATCAACTAAAACATTTTGCAATTCCAGGGTCCATATCCCTCTATTCCCATCCTATTCTTGTATTTGTTAAGATGCCTTTTAAACACCACTATTGTACCTGCTTCCACCACCTCCTCTGGCAGTGAATTCCAGACACTCACTACCCTCTGCATAAAAAAACTTGCCCCGCACATCTCCTCTAAAGTTTTCTCCTCTTACCTTAAATCTATATTCCCTAGTAATTGAATCTTCCGCACTGGGAAAAAGCTTCTGACTATCTACTCTGTCCATGCCACTCATAATTTTGTAAACTTCTATCAAGTCGCCCCTCAATCTCCGTCACTCTAGTAAGAACAATCCAAGTTTCTTCAACCTCTCCTCATAGTTAATAACCTCTAGACTTGGCAGCATCCTGGTAAACCACCTCTGCACCCTCTCCAATGCCTCCATGCCCTTCTGGTAATGTGGTGACCAGAATTGCATGCAATATTCCAAGTGTTGCCAAACCAAGTTTCTATGCAGCTGCAGCATGACGTCCCAGCTTTTATACCCAATACCCCTGCCGATGAAGGCAAGCATGTCATGTGCCTTCCTGACTACCTTTTCCACTTGCGTTGCTACTTTCAGTGACCTGTGGACCTGTACATCCAGATCCCTCTGCCCGTCGATGCATGTAAGTGTTCTGCCATTTACTGTATAATTCCTCGTATGTATCAATCTCAATCAGCTTGGAAGCTAGTCTCCAAGGGGGTGGTACAAAGGTTGGTTCATCTAACCCTGTTTAATGACTTAAAACTCTCATATTCTGAACGAAACTTCAAATAGCAGTGGGAGAAATAAAGGGATCTTGAAGGCTCCACATATAGGGATAATCAAACTGACGAAAGCTCACATTTCCCCTGCTGCTGCCTGTCAGTGCTCATTAACGCCCCTACGGGTACGCCCCTTTTCCCTCTTTCTCTCTTTCTTTAGCACAAGCAGCTCTTGTAGCAGATCTTTTGGGTCCCAGCATCCTTCCACATTTTCAGGAAAATCTCGTCATCCCGCAGGGGACGCGGTTGTCCTGAAAACTGTACATACGTCTCCCACTTCCACTCTGCATAATCTATTATGGACCCATTCTTCTTCTGTACTGTAGATGTTATACACCCTCAATTCGTCTCTCCTTCCCCCAAGGCTTCCTTAACTGCCTCCTCAAAGTCCCTGTGCAGGATTGTCGCCTTCTCCCGACCTGGGACGCCCCCAGGTTTCGCCCAGTCACTACTTCTAAACTGCAGGGGAAATCTTCCCCAGATATCCCCCGGGCATTTAGCCTTCACCAACATATGGGTATCAAGGGGGTGCATTGCATGGGAATCTTGCGTTTCCCGCAGTTTGGTCTAAAAATCTGGGTTGTTATGCCGAGTTTTAAGTCTCAGCAGTTCTTTAAGCAAAACCTTCTTCTCACCTGGTCTGAATGGTACCTGCTTTACTTTCTCCGTAACCCTCTCAATCACCTCATCCTCCTCTTATTCTTCAGCCCCATTTCTCCCTTTGGTTTTTATTTCGCCTTTCCTCACTACTTTTCCTAACAGTTACTAACATAGGGGCCATGGGGTTCAATGGGTACGGTGGGGCGGTTGCTTCGTATGAGGGCGGTTTTGTCCCAACTCTATCGTAGGTTTCTCCTTCAAAGCTCTCCTCCTCTTGATCAGTATCACTACAAGCTGCCGCCACTGCTCTGATCTATCCTGCTGACTTTGTCTCTCTCTCTCTAATCCACTGGAACATAGCATTAACCCGTCTACACAAGGTAAAAACAACCATCACCCCTTTATTCTCGTTATCCTTTTTTTTGCTCTATCCATCACTGTTTTTGTTCTCCGGGGGTTCCCTGTGGATTCCACGCCTCCTTCTGCATTTTTTGCGATTAGTTTTGACTGCTGTTCTGCTATGAACCTCGTAATAGAATCCGCGGTTCCCCAGTTGAGTTCCATAGCACTATTTTGTTTCCCTGACTGCATTCTGTTCCCATTTTCCGTCTATCTCTGTGCGGTACATTCGCACAGTCCTAACAATTTAATTATCTGAGGTATGTGCTGTTTCAGTGGGACTTGGCCTCCCTGCACGGCTTCGCTAAGGTTATCTTTCAAACCGGAGCCTGCCGGGACCGCTCCGCCTTCCTCTTAACTGGTGTCCGGCCTTCCTGCGCGGCTTCGGTTATGGTTATATTTCAAACCGTAACCCGCCAGCATGGCTCTGCCTCCTATCTCTGGTAATGGCCCGACCCTACCCCTGGTGCCTCCTATCTCCTGTCCTGAGTCCTCCTCATGATTTCTTAATAATTGACTGGACCGTTCTCGGGTAGGCTTATTGCACTAAGTACGGGTGGTAAACAAATATACTCATACACTTTGCAGAGCTGTCCCAAAGTTTCGATCCAAGTATCCCGCCGATCATGCCAAGTTGTTGTGCTCACATTGGCAAGCAGGCCATAGCAGTCTCAGGTAAATGTCATGATCGTTAATTCGAACAATTGCAAGGGTAGAATCATCTCAATGCTGCTTGAGATAGCACTCTGCTAAATTACAAGTGGTCAACATATTTATACATTATTGGCCACGTACAGGAACAGTTTCCAGATTCCGATCTCGTCAACATATATGTTGACATTGAACAGACATCTCTGGTAACAGGTACATGCATCGTATATCTCTATTTTTCACCCAGGCAGAGACCTTACCTCTACCTAAACTTGGACCATCTGTTCTTCCCCTATCTATTGAAGAGCTCACATAATCTTAGTTGTTATTGCCAATGCTCTGACTGCAGCCCAGCTCCCAATGCCTTTCCATTGTTTGCATTCCCTAAGTCTGTGCAAGGTTCATCTGGTAACCTTTAACTGCCAGTGTGCTGGTAGCCCTGGTTGCCTGAAGATTTTAAGTAATCAATTCCTTTTCAATAAATACTTTCTTACCATAAATTCTCATTTACTTCCTTCCCCCTAACAGCCTTTTATATGTTAATTAAACTGACTGGATTAACCCGCTCTGAGGTCCCTGTGGGCTACATGAAAATAAGATCAGCAGGCACAATTAGTTGGCAGCTATACAAATATTTAAGATCATGGTGGTCCTGAACGAAATATTTCAGTTATACAGCTAGCCTGCCAAAATAAGATAACCGACGAGGCGCAGAAAATTTACAGAGAACAGTACTTGGCAGATACATGAACCGAAGAACAAAGGAAACAACGCAACGCATTGGTCACTCGGCCTTGAACCTTTGTTGCCAATCAAGAGGAAAATGAGTGAACTACTGCATTAAAAAATACCTTCCAACACAACTGCAGTACCCCTTAATTCCCTTGGCATCAACAATGACATCAAAATCTGTCTTGAGAACACTCAATTCCTAAACATCTACATATTTCTGTTGTAGGAAATCCGAAAGTTCAAAAATCTTTGAGTGAAAAACTATCTCCTTATATTAGGTCAGCACACCTGGCCCTTAACATAATATTGTGTGGCCTCCTTCTAGATTTCATATCAACATATGAAAATAAGCGGACAATGATATCACTGGAAGATGAAATTTAATAAAATAATGAATCGACTGGGGCTGAGAGAGGTAAAAAGGCTGAGCTGCAACAAACATATCAAAAGCAACTTTCCTTCAGAACACCAGCAGGGCACTTGAGGAATCTGGGCCTGGTACATCAGAGCAAGTCCTTTTAAAACTGAAGGTTTAGAAGAGACGAGCCCTTCATACAAATACATGCAGAATGTGCCTATGTACTTTTTTGAGTTGGGTTTAGACAAAGAGAATAGAGAAAAGAAACAGTGACAGGGGAGGCTAGAGATAGATAATGCAGAAGAGAGAGGATGGAATAAAATAGAAGCACATGCAATGGGGAATAGAGTGAACAAGGGATAGGATGTGGAGACACTTTTTCTAACTCACGACTGGAAGCTGTTCAACTGTTATTATTACCAGTTCAATTAAGAATATTACCTGTTGGACTGAAAGAAACAGTTCAACAAGCGCTGTGGAACGCTGAAGTGGAAATGTCACCATTTCCACTGGTCCAGGAGCGGTAAATGCGGGGGCACATTTTATGGATGCGGTGACGATCAATTTGGACTGATTTGAACTGAAATTAGTTCACGCAAAGGACTATGAATCTTTGGAATTCTCTGTCCCTGATGATTCTGAATGTTCCATCCTTGAATATAGTTGAGGTTGCGATAGACAGAATTTTGGTCTTTCGGGAAGTCAAGGGATCTGAAGAACAGTAGAATAGTAGAGTTGAAGCCAAGATATGCCTTGATTGTACATGAGGGCGTGGAGCCCGTTTGTCGGGTCGCATGTACTCCTGTTGCAAATTGTGTACTTGCTTTCTTGTGATATATTATTCAATTGGAACCAGGGAAAGCAATTCATGGAGAGCAAAAGACGGAGAGTAAATTGTGTTAAACTCCACCCCGCATTCTTAGCCTAGGGCCAAATACACTCACGGGCCATTCTCTAATAACAGGTTAATCAGTTGTTAACACTGACTTTAAATCGAATATATTTTTCTCAGAAACATCAGATTTGAGAGTCGTAATGCACTCTCCTCTCCCATCCAATGTAATTCAACGCCTCTTCCTGACCCCCGCCCCACGAACTGAAACTCCTCTCTTGCCTATTCCCCACTGCAGATTGCAAAACTTCCGCTACCCCTGACAGCCTTTGCCCACCCATTGAAACATTTCCACACCCCGTGACACACTTTCTCCACCGACTAAAACACTTCCCCTCCCAATGACAGCCTTTTGCCCACCCACCAAAACTCTTCCCCTCCTCGTAACACCATTTCTCCGCCGACTAAAACACTTCCCCTTCCAATGACACCCTTTCCCCACCCACTGAAACACTCCCCTTCCCTGTGACACCCAGACCCAAAACCCCTGAACTGTCCCTCTCCCCTGAAACGATTCCGCCCCCTTGAGCCACTTCTCCATCCACTGAAACACTCCCGGCATGATATCACGTCCCCTTTCCAATGTAATTCTCCCACTCGCCCAACCTCTTCCTAACTCACTTAACCGCTTTCCCTCCCTCGAGTTTGTTCTCCTCCGACTGAATTTTTTCCCCTCCCCGATCCCCGTCGCCAGTGCTGAATCTCTTCCCCTCGTCATGGTCTCCCTTCCCCATGCAATGAAAGTCTTCCCCTCTTACGTTCTTCCCCATCCATTGAAACTGTTCTCCTTCTCCTCCGATCTCCTGTCAGATATCTCTAACGGCTACCCTCTGGTGATCTTCTGGACCGATTCAAAAACTTCCCCTTTGATCTCCTCCTTCAAGCACTGAAACTCTTCACATCCTTTGATTCCCCTTCTCCACCAACTGAAGCTCTTAACTGCCCTAATTTCTTTCCACTATTCCCCTAAACTACTTCTAATTTCCTGACCTTAAATGCTAATCTCAGTCCATGGACACCTTACCCACTCCTTGAACATCCCCCATACACTATGTGTGCTGACTCCAAATCCCGTCTCCTGCACTTTGAACCATTCTCACTTGCCGTAATCCCCGTCGCCACTCACTGAAACCACTCCACACACTGAAACACACCTCTACATATTGGACACTTCCACACGGAATGATAGCTTTCGGCACACACTGAAACACTCTGAATTTCTTAGCCAGCCATTCATTCTCCCTCCAATCACTGAAATCCTTCCTTCAGGCAATATCATTATCTCACCAACCAAAACTCTAGGCCCACCTAAATAAATAATTCCCCCTAGCCATCAAAACCTTAATCCTACAACTAAAATCATTTTTCTCCATCGATTTAAGCAATTTCCCCACTTCTTAATGCGCTCCACCCCTTATTGAAACGTTTGGCCACATCATAAACAAGTCTCTTCGAGAACATTTGAAATAATTTTCCATCTCCTGAACCAGTTCCCTCGTACCCTTAAACAACTACCCTCCCCCTGAACTAATTTACATTCCTGATGTCGCTGTCATACCTCAACCGTGAATGGTTAGTGTGCTGAAAATCTGGAACTGCTAACTCGTCACGGTCCCTTTCTGAACGTCTTTTACAATTCCAGAGATTTCCTGCAGTGTTCAGCCCTCCTGATTTCCAACTTTCCCACAGTTTTCCCCAGCTCCATCCCCCCCTTCTAATGACTTTGTCCTGGGTCACATTGATCCTAAACAAATAGGTGACACTGATATTAAGTTGTGATCTATGCAGCAAGTTGTATTTCCCTGTGCAGCCCAGTATTCAGATACCAATGATTCATGGTCAGGGGTTACGGGACCTACACAATCAAATAGAGCCTGTTTCCCGGAAATTCAGTGAGAATTTGGAGACCTCGGGCTGGTGAGAAATCGTTACTGTTCTAGTCGGCAACTTTCGCGTCCAGCAAGAGAGGCGGCTCCCCTGTGATACAGCTGGCATAACGACACACTCCTCCACGTATGATGCAGGAGAACCTACCCGCTAAAATCAAAATGAAGGAAGAGTTGAGTAATGGCTCTGTATGCACAGACCCACACACACACACACACACAAACACACACTTACACACACACATACACATTCATACACACACACACATACTTACACATGCACACAAAGGAGAGGGAAAGAGTTTGTCCGTGTTATTAGTTCTGACTCTGGCCCACACGTGGAGCTTAATTTCTTTGCATTTGACAAAACTCCACATCACCTTCCTCCTCCTGGATTTGGACAGACTTAATTCCTCAGCTCAACGGCAGCCCACGGGAGGTTCCTTCGAGTGGACCCTATCATACCTGCTTTCTAGGAGCAGAGGTTGAGAAAATTAAGATCTGACACCGAAATGAAACCTTCCCTGTTTCCCGAAGATTGAAAAAGGGTTTCATAGGCCATGGAGTGTTTTCAAGGAACACTGCAGCCAAACTATTCACACCAAAGTGCTACAAACAACGAATGGGATTCGGCTGAATGGGGAGTCCTTGTTCATGCTGGAAGAATGATTTCCGTCAAAGAAACTGGGACAACCCTGAAACATTCAAGTAATGAATCAGAAAAACCCCGTTCCATCAATCGGTAGGCAAGGACTCCGATCAATGTTTCATCCAAAACAAAACAACACCAACACTGCAAAACTCCCCCACTGCTGGGTGATACCGAATGGAGTAGGATATTAGCCCTACACTTCTTTAATCTATTCCCGACTGAAGCAGACTGACACCCTGTTACTGACAATGGATTATTTTACAGCATTTCGCATCTACTTCATCCCCGTTCTCAATCCCCCTTCTCCATGAAATCTCCTGAATTGATCGAGTTGAATAAACCTGTTTGAAACGTCTATTTCCACTTCCTTTTCTGAAAACTTTAAACAAAAATGACTCATGCCTACGGTGCTGTTCTAATATCTCTCCCAATTTACCATCCCTCACCTAAACTGATAATTGGGGGAAGGGACTGATAAGTCGTACTTTTATCGCTGGGCTGTTTAGGTCAGCTCAGAACAATCGAAGTTTCGCAACCCATCTAGGCGGCAACATAAATATTATGAGATTTAATGTGGTAATGGTTAACTTCAAGTTCTTATCTGTTACAATCTCACAAACATTTCCACTAAACCAATTAAACTCTGGCCTTCAAGGGAGTAGATATTGATTGAAAATGAAATAGTCAATACACTGTGGATTGGGAGACAGGAGAAATCCAAACATTTGTACCTTCGAATTCATCATAACACGTATCTTTATCATTTTCATCCCCGGCAGAGCTATGTTGAGTCAGCAGCGACAAACAAAGAACCAAAGGCAACACGTCCATCATCTTTCACTCAG
Source organism: Carcharodon carcharias (assembly GCF_017639515.1). Lineage (NCBI taxonomy): Eukaryota > Metazoa > Chordata > Chondrichthyes > Lamniformes > Lamnidae > Carcharodon > Carcharodon carcharias. The sequence goes on from NC_054485.1 coordinate 67,461,736, forward strand.
GCCCTGAGGGTGAGGATCACGTGCTTGGAGTAGAAGTTTTGTGATTCCAGGATCTGAGAGCTTTCTGCATCCACACACAGACAATCGGCGCGCTATTCTGCGCCCTTAAGATATCCTAGCGTCGCTTAGGGTATCACCCTTATGCGTGAATGTGTTTCAGTTAGAAGGCAGTTTCTATTGGCATCTCTCCAGCGCTCTGATTACTTTTCTTTTATTTTGGGCATCAATCTAGGCGTTAAACATATGGTCAAGCCACAGGACTTTCAAAGTATATTTATTTATTGTTCTTCAGGGTCATACCAGCGATCATTGCTCTCCAAATTTCATGTACTTTGAGATTGGCCAATGTATTTGTGTCATTTTCAAATCTTGTATCTATTCACCTTCTTAAGCACGCTTATTTTTCCCTTTTCCCCCGTCTTGATCTGCTATTCTCACTTTTACCAGTAATTAGCAAATCACAGAATCCCAGGAGTGTTACAGTGCAGAAGGAGTCTGTTTGTCTCATCGTATCTTCATCTGCACCCAGAAGGACCAAATGACCTAGTACCATTCCCCTGCCTTCTCCCCTTAATCCCACACTTTCTTCTTTTCCAGAGAACAATATAATTCCCTTTTGAATGTTTCAGTTGAACCTGCCTCCACCACACTCTCAGGCGATTCATTACAGGCCTCAAGGACGCACTGCATAAAAAGTATTTTCCCTCCTGCTGCTTTTGCTTCTATGAGTAATTAACTCTGAGCCCTGTCTTTTATCGATGTTTTGAGGAATAAAATGCTTCTCCCTCCAAGCGTTTCGAAAATGATCTGATTTTGAATGCTCCCTCTCAGCTTTCTTTCCTCTAAAGAAAACAGTCCTAACTTCTCCAATCCATCTTCAAATTTAAGTTCATAATCCCTGAGACCATTCTTGCAAATATTGTCTGCACCCACCCTATTGCGTAAATACACTCCCTGATGTATGCTGCCCGGAACTAGATGGCCTTTCTGAGGCCTAACTAGTGGCTTATAAAAGTTCAGAATGACCTCCTTGCCCTTCTATACAATGCCACTACTAATAATGCCGACGATGCTGTATACTTTATTAAATGTTCTTTCAACAAGTCTTGCCATCTGCAATGATTTATGCACATATGCACCCATATTGTCCTTCACCTGCACCCTCTCTAGAGTTGCATCCTTTATTTTGTATTGTCTCTCATGTTCTAACTACGATAATAAATCAGTTCATATATATCTGCATTGGACCTCATAGTCCACCTGCCGCTAATTCCAACAAATTGTCAATGTTCTTCTGAAATTCTGCACTACCATTATAACTGTTCACAATACTTCCAAGTTTTGTAGCCCCAGTAATCTTTGAAATGGTGCCCTGTACACCCAGGTGTAGTTATTAACATATATGAGGCAAATCAAGGATCACAATACTAACCCCTGTGGAACTCCACTTGCAAAATTTTCCCCAGCATGAAAAACATCCATTCACGGTTAACCTCTGTTTCTTGTCGCTCAGACAATTCCGTATCTATGTTGGTATGGTCTGTTTTATTCCATATGTTATAAGTTTGCTCACAGGTCTGTTGTGTGGCACTGTATCAAATGTTTTTTGTAAGTCCATGTACTCCATGTCTACAGCATTGCCTTCATCAATCTTCTCCATTACCTCTTAAACCCACTCCACTAAGTTAGTGAAACATGATGTTCCCTTATGAATTTCGTGTTGCTTTCACTTAAGTTGCCTACATTTGTTCATGTGATGATTAATTCTGCCCCAGTTCGTTGATTCTAGAATTTTTACCACCATCAAATTTTGACCGGCTGGCATGCACTGGCTGGGCGTATCTTTACACATTTTTTGAACAAGGATGTAAGATTTGTAATTATCCCACCCTCTGGACTGCCACTAAGTCTAAGCAAGACCTAAAAAGCATAGCCAGCGTCTCTGCAATTCTATTTTCACTTCTTGCATTATCCTTTGATGCATCAACGACATATATATTCATTTTCCCCTTAGTGTTTGTAAGGGCCCAAAAATATTCTTCACTGAAATGGGCAAGACAGCAGAGCTTAGATCATGCACTGATATGATTGTCTCTACCTATGGCATATTATTTCCACAATTTGGCATGAAGTTAGCCCTGTATTGTAGCTTCACCAGGTTGACAACTTATTTAATTGTCATGTCTTGTGCTGCTTCTCACATGTTATTATACAAGCCAGTGTCAGTCCCCAGGTATGATGATAATGGCAGAGTGAGGCTAGCACTGGAATATGGGGTGACAGATTATTGTTCTAATCAATTAGTCACTATTGCTGGCCATGACGCCTCATCCATTCACAGTTTGAGCTGCGAAATCTATCCTATAAAGCATGATGCTAGTTCCAAGCAATACGAAGGGGGTAGTCCTCAGTTGGAAGTCTGCCACCAGAAGTATGTTGTAAACTTCTCGCATAACACCCTGCTCTTATTTTCACCATCTAACTAATATATAAAAGCACCCCTTATGCCCTCATAACCGCTATACCTTGCTTGCTCAAGGCGACCTTCGAGGTCAGTGGAAATGGACTCTAATGTCACACTGTTCTTTTGAATTTGTTAGAATAGTCATATTCATTGTATATTCCATTGCGCTGTCTGCCTTTGCAAATGAAGTACAATACACATTGAGGACTTGAAACATCAACTCTTTTCTTCTCCGCCGATGCTGCCAGACCTGCTGAGTTTTTCCAGGTAATTCTGTTTTTGTTTACGATACACATCGCCAGGTAAAATTCAATGCCTCACATTTCTGCAACCAGAATTTTCCATTGAAATATACCTGCTGTATACAGATTATTTTTCATTACTAGACTCATGGCCAATTATTTTGTCATCTACATCTTCTCAGTCCAGCCACCGAGACAAAGTTTAATTTATTGACATGTACCACGGACAGGGACCGAATACAGAGCCGTGTAGCAATCCAATTGAAACAGCCTTCCGGTGGCGATTTGCACCCATTGATATTAACCAGTTGTTCCCCACCACTTAGTCATTGTTTGATCCAACTGACCACTTCCACTTAGTTGTCATGGGATGTTACTTATCTAACCGGTGTGTCGGTTCAGCGTTGGAAAGATGCAGAGTAAAGATTGTTACAGAGTGTATTGCCAAACATTTCCAAGGCATATGTGACATAGTTTATATAGTGGATAAGTGTCGCACTGCAATGTCCCTTTGAGTGATGAAAAAACAGAGTACTAGCGTGTTTCAGACCATCGATCCTTCTAACTTGCCACCACCTTTGAATATCAGCAAGCCAGGTGCAGCACTCCTTAATTAATGTCAACTTCGCTCTACACTGTCCTATCAAATTCTCCCATGGCAGTTGCACCACGGGTATATCCAGAGTAAAAGTCAATCCATACTGTTTCATCCATCCTTACCGGGGCATGTATAACATACGTTAGTTACAGAGTAATGGGTCCCCTGCACTGTTCCATCGAACATCCCAGGGCAGCTACAGGCAGAGGGTATTTGGAGAGCAAATCCCCCTCTTGGGTGCCCCGTTAAATACAAGTGTCAGGCATATCATATACATATAAAAGTTCATTCTGCAAATTCCACTGAACACTCCAAGGTTTATTCAGAGACGTAAGTTGGAAAGTAGATCTCCCTCTACACTTTTCCATCAAACATTTCCAATGCAGAAACAGCACAGTCTATGATGAATTGAAGCGCTCTCCATTTCCTACCATCAGTCACTGCGGGTTTACTGTCCCAGAATACACTTCAAAGTCAGGGACAGCACAGGATACGTACATAATCAATTTCGATTTTCACTGTTCCATCAAAAACCCCAAAGGGCAGCATCAGCATGGGCCATATACAAAGTGGACTTCCCCTTTGAATGTCAAATGAAATACTGCCAAGTTAGGCACAGCCCGGATTAGCTACAGATTAATGTTTACTGTCCACTTTCTTGCCAAATACACCCTCACTAAGTGCAAAATGGATTAGGCATAGCACAAAATTTTCGTCACACAGACCCAGCAATCTCCGCCAAGTCATGATCACCAAGGATGTCGTACAAAGTAAAGATCAGTGCACTGTCCAGCAAGTAGCCTCAGGGCCACTAGAGCACCGCAAAGTGCAGAAAAATGCTCCCTCCGCACTGTTCGAGCAAACTGTTTCTGGATAGGCATAGCTTGCAGCAACTTTAGCAGATTCCGTGTTCACTAGACACATTTATCATTAGGCTCAATTTCTTCCCACCTACCTCAACAATTCTTCTGATTCCCCCTTTCATTTTAACTGTTGCAATTTCCCTGCCTCTATCTGTCTTATTTGCAACATAGGCGCCCCATCTCCTTACACATCCATCTGCTAGCAGGATGTTTTCTCCCTTGAATGGAAGCCGAAACAAGATCTCTCTATCGCTGGACTTTCTGCCCGGCTGAACTTGTTCTCACATTGAAAGATTTCGCCTTGAAATCCAATTTTTTAAAGGATTGAGCAGCAAAAAATATTTCCAGTGGTAGAAAATTCGCTAACCAGAGGACACAGATTTAGGATAGCTCGCAAGGTATTCAGAGTTAACAGTGGGAGTTTGATCTTCCACCTAATAATTTCTGTACTCCTAATTGCGCTGCCGGACAGGGCGGTTTAAATAGGTTCAATATTAACATTCAAATGTATTGGATATATCCTGGAAGGAACAATTTACAGTGGAATGGAGAAAGGACACAAGGCTGTGTTCAATTGTATAGGTTTAGCAAAGAGCAGTTACGGACACAACGCGCTGTATTATTAAATGGTTCTCTGCAAATTGAAATATTTTCTTTTTGCTTGAATTTGTGTCCTGAAACTGCTAGAGGTTGGACGCAGCATGCTCTATTTCCAGTGCGCACTGCACAAATTCACTAATCTCAACACGAAAGCACCTGCCTCGTCCTGTGTCTGTCTCGCCATGACCGGGAGAAGTGAAATATTATCAAAATAATAAGACCAGCATCACCCCCAAGTCACAATTTAGGGAAAAAAGAAATAGAAGCTGGCTTGACCATCCAGTTCCTAGAGCCATCTCCGCCATTCAAAATGATAAACCGTGACTGTGGCCTTGCCTCCACCTTCTACTTGCCACCCCCATCCGTCATATCCCTTGACACACATGAAGGTCAACAGTCTGTTCAAATCAGTTTTGTATATATTCACTGCGCCATCCCGCACTGCTCTCTGGAGTAGAAAATTTCAAGATGGCCGACGCTCTGAGTGCAGAAATTCCTCCTGGCCGTCTTCTCAAATTGGAGACCAATTATTTTCAAACAGTTGCCTCTAGTTCTAGAGACCATTACGAGACGATGCATCCTGTCAGTTTCTAACCTGTCAATCATTAAAGATTGAAACCAAAAATAAAACTAGTTCCAATGCCAGAACGGCCGCTAAAAAGGGGACACAGGGTGAAGGTGATTTGCAAAGGAGTCAGAGGTGAAATTGGAAGCTTTACCTTTTCCACAACAATGTCAGTGCTCTTGAATACACTGCCTAAAACGGCGGTGCAAGCAAACTCAACGTTAACATTCAATAAAAAAAGGTAAACCATGGAAGGGCCAACTTCCAGTGATATGGGGAACGAGCATAAAATCGCAATTAATTAGATATGTTTAGCAAACAGCGGGCGCAGGCATAAAGGACGGAATGTCATCCTTCTGTGCTAACCTCAATCAGTAGAGGACCAAGCTGGTCAACTTTGCCAAGTAAGATTACATTTTCATCCTAAGAATCAGCCGAGTGTAAGTTCTCTGAACCTATTTCAATTCAAGTATATTCAACTTTACTCACAATATTCGAGGGGCCCTTACAACAATGCCTGCACAGTTTGTAGCAAGTCTTGCTTATTTTTATATCCCACACACTTGCATTAAAGGGCAACATTCAATTTGCCTTCTACGTTTCTTATGGTATTTGCATGCCAGCTTTTTGGGATTCAGACAGAAGAACATGAAAATTTCCTTGCACCGAAGCATTTTGCAGTCTCACTCCGTTTGAACAATATAAAAGTTTTTTTTTTTAATTTTGTTTTCGTCCAACCAATTTGAATAGCCCCAGTTTTCCATGTTATATCCCATCTGCTTTGTTTTTCTCACTCACTTAACTAACTGTATCCTCCTCATCAGTTCCTTTCCTACATACATTTCCACTGTCAGCATACTTGGTTGCAATACATTCGGTGCCTTCAACGTCGTTGCTACAGATTTTGAAAAATTTAGTTCGTAGCACTGAATGCTATGGCACCCATTGAGTTACAGGTGTCGCCCTGTAAATTTACCATTTATGCCAGCACTCTTATTCCTGTTAGTTCGCCTGTGCGCTATGCATATTAATATAATATCTAAAACACCAGGCGCTCCTATCTTGTGCAGAATGGTTTTATGCGGCACCTTATCAATTTCCTTTTGGAAATCCAAATAGAGTACAGCTCACTGGTTCTCCTTTATCCACCATGTTTCCTACATCCTCAGAGAGCGCGAATCAATTAATCAAATACGGCTCCTTTTCACAAACCCATTTTGGCTCGGGCTGATTGTATTATGTTTTCGAAATACCTTGCACCAACCTCCTTCATATTGGATTATAGCATTTTTTTCCGAATGACATGCTAACTGACAGAGAGTTTCCTGCTTTCTCTATATTTTCTTTAGTGTTACATTTGTTGTTTTCGGGTCAGTTGTGGATTTTCTAGAATCTACCGAACAATTTATCCATTATCTCTGCAGCCACTTCTGTAAAAGCCAAGAACGCAAGCCGTCAGAATGGTGGGATTTGCCAGGATTTAGGCCATTTAGCATCCCTAATGCTTTATGCTTCTCTCGTGATTATGATGGTCTTAGGAACTTGCATTCATTTGTCCCGTTTTTGTATTCTTTGGAAACGTTTTGTGTTTTCTACCTTGGACTCAAATACAAAAGAAGTGTTCAGAATCTCTGCTATTCCCTTGATGCTCTTTACTATTAACCCAATCTTCTCCTCTTAGATACCAATGTTTACTTTAGTAATTCTCTTGCTTTATTTATTTGTAGAAGATATGACTGCCTGTATTCTAAATATTTCTTGCTAGTTTGCTCTAATTCTTTATTTCCTTCCTTTTGCTCATATTTTGAGAAATCCTTTGCTGGTTTCTATTTTTTTTTTTGCAATCGTTTTCTAACGGAGCACTAAAGTTTGTAGCATTGCCTCCCATTTGCTTTCCATTGATACCGTTCTTAACTTCCTCAGTTAGCCGTTGGTGGCGCATCATTCCGCAAGTTTTCCTGATATGAACATAGATTACCATCCATTCATCGTCATTGATTCAAATCTGATAATTATGTCGCTCAAATGACTATGAACTTTTCAGGTGGAGGAAACTCTGTTTAGCGTCCTGCATGCAATACGCATTCAACTCGATGCATGTCTGGGACCTTCCCAGTGTTTCTGCTCCAGTTGTGTCTGTCACGGCCCAGCCAAGGTAACCATATCTGTTTTTGTCTCAGTCATTTCAAGTCAGTTTTATTAAAGTTGAAATTAGAGCACGCTGGTGCCCTTTCTCCTAGTAGTGAAACATCTTTATCTAACATTTTGCGGCCACTTATTGCTGTAAATTATTAATTTACTGTTAGAATATAAATTACTTTTGGCACTTTACATACTGCAATATATAGTACAACACGTTCTTCTGTTGGTTCTACAGCATGTTGTTTCAGGAATCTGCTCTGGGTTTAACCCTGAAAGTAATTACAGAAATTCCCAGTCAGCTGAGTACATCTCGAAAGAGCTGTTCCTGTGACACATTTTAAATATCATCTCTCTGGTGGTATAAAACGGCTCTTGTCCTCAAACGATTCACATATCCCTGTTTTCAAAGAAATATGCAGGATTTTACTTTTCCCAAGTACTGGAACAACTATTAATCTGAGGCAATAACCTTTATATAATTCACTGTGTCGCATCTCACAGCCACTGCTCAAATCTAAAGTTAAAACAGAAATTACTGGAAATAAAACGGTCTGTTCTCGCCTATGGAGATAGAAACAACGTTGAGGTTTCGAGTCCGGTATGACACCAGTCTGTGAGACAGGTCTCCGAAGTTTCGGACAATTTTTCAAATATTATTGATAGGGGTCGAATGGGCAGGGTGTGACCCTTTTGTGAACGGCGCCTTTGCCGTTTCCACTGCCGTTTACACTGATATTAACAGGTATCTTGACATCAGGACAAGGCCATCCACCACTGATAGCACAGGGCAACCTCATAAAAGACTCATCCCCTAGGCCATATACCTGGAACGTTCTAAGTACGGTGCTTCACTCTTGTATCTGGGGACATCCCTCTGAACGCTCTCACATACTCCTTAACATGAAGCATTCACTCCAACACACCTCCCATGTTCTTGCAGTTTTGGATTGTCTAAACCTGCGTGCACCTGCTGTACATCGAGACATACTTATAGATTTTTCCCATATACCTACATATGTGAAAGTCTCTCTAACAACAGTGCCACTCTCCTGTATCTAGCCCCTGACTTGCACGCACAAAACACTTCTGTATATAGCTAGTCTTCCCTTTACATGGAAATTCTCACTGTATCACCAGGCCCTTTGAATTTCACCTCTTCAAACAATAAAATCCCTTTCATTGTAACAATTTTATTGGTAATATAAACATATTGTTTGGGTTAATCTAGCGAGGTGGAAGATTTCACACTCAGTCTTTGAATGGTTCATTCAATAAAATGCAAATATACTCTCTACTGTTTACATCTCAAAATTATGGCACATGAAAACACCCAGGCTAGCTGGCTGCAATCCAATTAAGCCATATACACTGGCAACCACGGGCACAGACCCTACTATAAATCTTCTATAAAATAATTTCCAACAACAACATTATATATATTAATATCTCTTCATGGTAAGTATGAAAGCCCTTGTGGAATATAATTTGCAAGGAAGTTGCAAGGAATGAAGCAATTACGGGGCACTTACTGTGGGGGCTCGAATTGTCCAAATATAGATATACATAGTGAATGTGTAAGGAACAACGAGGAGAATGAGTTTTGAAAGGCTCCTCCAGAGAATTATCTATGTCAGCATGTTTCCTGTGCAACAAAGAATGAAACATTGTTTGATCCAATTCTGGGGAGTGAGGTGGACCAGGTATGTAAAGGGAAGATATAGAACGCATATTGACTATAGTATCGCAGAATTTCGATTGGCTTTGGAAATGGACAATGAAAAATTGAGAGCAAAATTAATTATTTGGGGGAGGCCAACTTCAATGGAGCGGAAATGGAAATGACCCTGGTGAATTTTAATCAAATATTGACAGATTTTATACTTATGAGGGTTAATTGTTTAGGGGACTGTGCCGTTAATTTAATGCAGGATGAATGCGGTCACGTGACATGTTGCTTATCTCTTGGACAACTTGCGTGAAGCTGCCTAAGGTCACTTGGAGGCCCGGTTTTTTATTGAACACGGTTATGGACGTGAAAGGGAAATTATGTGCGGAGACAGGGAGCATGGCTTCCTTACAGGACGTAACTGACTATATCGTATGCGCCTTTTCGAAGAAAATAAATGGTGCCAATCATAGAGCTACACTGGAGATAGTTGAGGCACGGACGAGCTACACAATAGTAGAGAATTATAAAATAGACAGATTTTATTTTAAGTTGTTAAGTGACCACGACAGGAAGAGATGCATCGAAGGATACTGGGGAAGTAAGGGTGGAAATTGCAGGGGCATCGGCCATAAGTCCCCAATTGTCCTTACATACAAGGGTGATAGCAGAGGCCTCAGAAATTGAAAATATGTTATCCTTTTTCACAAAAGAGCGCAAGGATAATTCTAGCAACAACACATTATAATATAATCAGAAATAGGAGCAGAATTATGCCATTAGGCCCATGGAGCCTTTCTAATCATTCAATGAGATCATGGTTATGGCCTTTGTTTCACTATCCTGCGCCGCCGCCCATTGCACCATCCCACCCCAAATCCACACACACACATCCACAATAATCGCTGACTCTGTTTTAGATCAATATGCCTAACTCAACCTTGAATATATTCGATGACCCAATCTCCACTGCTCTCCGCAATAGAGACTTCCAAATTTTATTGACAGTTGAACAGAAGAAATTCCCCCTCATCTCCGTGTTAAATGGGAGACCACTTAATTATACACTGCCCCCATAGATCATCATTCCCCTACGAAAGGAAACATCCTATGACCACCTACCATGTCAAGACCCTCAAAATATTAGACATTTCAATACTTCAATCCAGTGGGTTATTTTATTTCAAGAGCTGAAACTATGCACACCAGTATCAAGCAGGCGTGTAAAGACGACCAATTACACGACCAATTGATTACATCCTACGCAGCAGTTTTAAATACGCTGCTTAAAGGCATACCTCAACAATAACAGCGGACCAAATTAGATGTACCTTTTCTAATGCGTGAAACAAAGCATCTAGGAGACATCGCAGTGTCCTAACCTCTGACTGCAGTTCATTACCTTCCAGTCAATCTTCTGTAACTGCATACGCTTACAGTATATATGGCTGACGGGGGTCACACCTGTGTACTCGAACACACCTAGGCTACAAAAAAAGTCATTTTCATTATGTTAGTTAGTTTTCAAGTTTAGAAATATTGCTCAACAAGCATATATCATTCAGTTATATTATGGAATATACACGTTAAAATTCAAAGCACCAATTATATGTCCCTTATACCAGTTTAAGCTACTGTGGAGAAATATTTTATTTTAAATCTTGAAGATCACCGATTGCCTCTGTTCACATCTATCTATTTATTGCCTGCCGACCACGTGCTGATATTTCTCGCTGACTTTGGCTTCCCCTTTTGGAACATTTCATGTAAGTGAACAACAACACTTCCGGCCTGCCTGTGCCAAATTCCAAAACCTAGCAAGTTCCCAGGTTAAGCACTTGGCCTCGCTGCACACAAATAGATCTACAGGAAAGTCCGTTTCACCTCAGTTTATGGTAATTTTTTGGAAAGGATAACTGGGGACAAAATTGACAGTCACTTTGACAATCATGGATAAATTCAGGAAAAACAACACAGGGTTGATAGTTTTTACCTAAATTGCTTGTGCTTCCTGATGAAGTAACAGAGAGGGCTGAAGAGGTCAATGTGAATGGCGTGTTGTGCATGGATTCAAAACGTATTCGAATAGGCGCCACAGAATAGGATTTTCTGAAAAGTTGGAGCCCATGTGATATGGGTGACAGTCCAGCATGAATACGACGTTAGCTTAGCGACAGAAAACCGAGATTGATCATGAATAGCTGTTTTGTTTTCAGACTGGGGCAAGCTTTATAGTGGGGTTCCAGAGGGCTTGGTATTAGTCCCATTGCTTTTCTTGATGAAAATGACAAGTCAAATGTTACGAATGGCACATAACGCTTTTGGATTCACTTTGATTTTATTTTTCACTTTTTATTTCTGACCAACTTTGTAAATCTAATTTTCCACCACCTATTCTTAATCGGTTTTTACATCACTTTAAAATCTCTCCAAGCGATTTTTATGCAGCTAGTAAAACACATTTTTATCGTCTTTTAGAAACATCTAAAGCTTTATAAACTTCCACCCTAATCCATTTAATAACGCATCTTTTGAAGCCTCCCTTTTAATCCAGTTTTTACCTTTGTACACAGCGGCAATTTTATTTTACAAATGTTGGGACATTTATCCCAGAGTGCGCCACATCACGAATTTAGCATTATGTCTTTAAATGTGAAAGAGAGAAAAGGAAACAATGAGAAGCACATTACCAGACATGAGTGACCTCTTTCCTTTTATCTGTTGTGTATTTTTTTGGGAACCATAGGTGTTGGTAATGCCCGCTTATTCGTCTATATTTCATAACTAGCTTGTGGTCAATGTGCCTCTGCACAACAGCAGAAGTGTCTATATATTCGCATCGAAGCTCCGAATATCTGCTAGTTCGAGAAATTGCAGACACCCATTCCATAAACATGCGAGCTCAGGGTCCGTGTGGGACACTGAGGCTGGAGATTCGCCTTTCCCTTCGCATCTAAAGTCTTAGTCAGTGTAGCTCAGGGAAACTGCTGATGATTCTCTATATTCACATCCACGCTCGGTGTAACTGCTGGTCGGTGAGAAGGAAAAAAAAATGTTTTTCCGTTAACAATCGATCTTAGAGTCTGTGCGGCTCTGTGAGATGCAGACCCAACTCTAGATCGACATTAAAGCTCGGGGTCTGTGTGAATAATTAATGTTGAACAATGGTCTCACTCTTTAAATTCAAGCCGGCAGTAGTAGTGTGTACGAGTAATGCTCCATAGTAGCTTCTTGTGTGATTGTGGCCTCAACTGCACTTTCCTGTCTGTTGGCCATAACAATTGGGAACATTTTCTTCAGACAATGCCACTAATTGAGCTTGGTATCAGGCTCCTAGCCGCTTTCCATACAATATAATAGAAGCTGGAATCTTCCCATGCTAGGAGTGAGGAACTCCGTACCGAAAACGGTGAGACATCTCATTCAGGATAGTGACTAATTGGAGCATAGAATTTTCGTGCACTCAAATCCTGATTCGGTAACACACCAAAAGGGTACCGTTCTGTCAGCAGACACCGGGGATTGTCCTGCCCTTCCTGTTGCTTGCAGTACTGTACACTATGAGGCCATAGTGGCAGGGTGGATGAGGTGTGTTGCAAAAGCGGATGATGCAAGACCATCGACATAGGCAGGCAATGGAGCTTTGATCATGCTGTTCTGCTGTGGACCTCAGTACCGCATTGTGTGAGAGCCGCTTACTCAGTAGTTTGTGGATGGATGAGCTCCAGGCGCAACCATGTGTCTCTGCCTATTATGAAGACTGTCTAATCACTACCAAACTTTCCGTGCGTTTTACTTTTTTCCTTGCAGTTAGATTGGGAATTCATTACTGAGTAGGATATTCCATGTGTAAAGAGGCGACGTGCCGCAGGTGATGCAGATGGCAGCGAAACCCAGCGTTTTATGGTCTTCTCATCCAAGTCGGTTCACCGGAGTTTTAAACAACGGTATTTGAAGTAGGAAATTCACAACGATGTTGAGAAATAAGTATAAGAAACAAGAACCAAAGCGATTCTAAAAGTGTTCTTGCGAAGGTGCTTTAAAGAGAAGCTGAAATACGCTGGGTAAAATTTAAAATTGGATGTCAAATATTGATTAGAAAAAGGGAACGAAAAACACGTTCGAAATGCTTGCCATTGGGGCTGAGAAAGAGAAGAAAAAGTCAAAGGTTACTAAAGAGAGACGGAGACAGAGAGCAGGGAGAGGAAGAGGGATAGAGGGAGAGAATGTGTTAAAAAGTTTGAAATGTTCCTAGACGAAGCTCCTGATAGTATGTTTCAACGGATCAACAGTCTCGGAACATCTGTTAATGATTAATGGGAATGTGAAGACAATTGTCTTTGTGCAAATGATGGCCTTGGAGCTGTTTTAATGTGTGCAGGGCGTTCTGTGAATTATTGAGCATTTACCTTGGGCTTGGGTTAATGTTTGTAATCTAATTTTGCACGTGAACCATAGAAGCGTTATTTCCTATGTTCGCCTCAGACTTGTCTTTGTATTGGTAAGGACAGAGTGCCTCAGTGAGTGAGTTAATATTAACCCATGGCCTTTTTCAGGGTTTTGCTTTATCTGGGGTCAGTGTGAATGTTCTTTTCCAGTTCACAACGTGTTTCTTCTGTTGATTTATGATGTACATATTGGTTCATCGTGCGAATTAATATGAATCTTTTGTCCCCGTACAGTTGTTAATCGGGGCGATTATTTCATGTTCTTCAACATTTCAGTGCTTCCATGTTAACCGATATTACTGACCCAGGGGAGTCAGATGAGAAAATGAAAGAAAACTGATCCGGTGCTTGATTTTCTTCAGCTTCTCTCATCATTTAAATATTGTTACAATGAAAGCATAGGGAGATTGCAGCACATTTTTCACCTACTCTTTGAACCTATTCTGTGCCACAGAATTAATTCAATTGCTGGTTTAGCAACTGAGCAGCTGAAGCATGAAATCTATTTTTCGTACAAACTGATGAATAATATAGAGCAAAGTGCAAATGACACAAGTGCTGCCGCATAGAATCCAGCATAAAGATTAATCTTAACAGGGAAAGAGAGAAGCTCTCAATCTCCCGTATTGCTGCAAAGCTCTAGGAATTGACCATATTCCAGCGAAGACTGGCAGTTAGCGCTAGGTCAAAGAGCGCACTGAACTCGTTCGCACAAGGGACCATCCCGCACCAATAAAAAGATGTCTCCATTGTCCATAGGTACAATTGGAAAGGAACACGACAAAATATCGATAAATATCGATAAAATATCGACAATTCTCCATCGCGGGCAAAATATTTTGCATGATCCTCTGAACCGCTTTAAGCAACAACTTCACCAGGATATGCTGCCTTCTCGGCAGCACAGTTTCGTGTGGTGGGGGGGGGGGGGGGGGGGGGGGGGGGAGGGGGGGAGGGGGGGGGGGTAGTGGGGAGAAAGGCGAGGAACTGCGTATATGTTGTTTTTAGATAGGAAGTGACAAAATAAATGTCAACGAATAACATGTATCTCGGAACCATGTTTCTTGCTCTGACCAATACGTTGGACACAGTCAGTAGTAATGGGCCTTTTAATGGAGAAGTCCAGCTGCCCTGGGAAATTCTTCGCAATATTTCACAGCCCAAACAAAGACAGACTTCGAAATGAGTTTGGGAATGAAGAAGCGCAGAATTTATAGAGCAACTGTCCTGCCCACTCTGCTGCACGCACTCTTTTGGGATGTGTATTAACTGAATGCCAAGAAGCTAAGCCAATTTAAGATCAGTTGCCTTTGGAAGTTTCTGAGTTCAGATGGCAGGACAAAATTCCAAATACTCAGGCGATCAGACGAGATTCCATGCGGAGAATCCAAACCATATTGACATGGTCACGACCTGAGCTTTTCTGGTCATGTATCCAGATGGCTTTGCTCTGATTACCAAAGTGATTCTGGGCTGTACTTCCCATGGCGGTCAAGTGAAGTGCTACAAGAGCACTCTGAAAGTATCACTGACACATTTTGATATCGCTCCAGAGGCCTGCGAGAAGTTCACTCAGGATTGTTCACGTGGTGCAAACAGGTGAGAAATTCCATACTGCCTCCTTAGAATACAACCTCAAACTAGAGAAAGAAAAAACAAACACATAAGGAGAGATAATCCTGGGCCAGCAAATCGTCCAAAGATCAATTATCTGCAGTAAGTTGTCTGAGATGTAGCAGAATCCTTCTCGGGCAGATCGCTCTTAGCAGTTACGAATGCACCCGCCGGAAATCCTCCAGCCACTCATGATGGTCGTTATAGTCATGTCCACCTCGACGGACGAACAAATCGGGAAAGTGGCTGTTATCCAGGGATAACCGACACAGTGATGTTAAATTTAGGTTCTTCCAAAACTTATTGGTTCTGGACATCATTACAGCTTTCGTACCACATTCCAGAAGTGTAGTGAGAGAGACAGCTTTTGACATCAAGGTAACATTTGACCGCCAGTGCCGTCAAAGATCTCCAATAAAGTTTAAACCTATGAGATCAGAGAGAAATCACCCCGCTGACAGGTATAATAATTCGAAGAAATAAAATGGGTTCAGTTTGTTGGAGTCAATTGTCTCAGCCAGGGACAGCGCTGTAGGGGTTTCTCAGGTCAGATTCCAGGGAAAATACCTTCATCAACGTATTTCATTTTATCACAAAGTCGGAAAGTGGGGCGTTTGATGCTGATAGCAGTTTTCAGTTACATTCATAACTCATCGGCTTATCAAATAGCCCTTGACTGAAAGAAGCAAAAACTGGACAATTTTCGGGCTTGGGCAGAGAAGCAACATGGAACACTCCCCAACAAGAACAGAAAGTGCTGGAAAATCTCAGCAGGTCTAGCAGCATCTGTGGAGAGAGACACAGAGTTATTGTTTAGTATTTATTTGACCCGTCTTCAGAGCTGAAGGGAAGTAGGATTCTGATTAAATTTATATTCTTTAATGAGGGTAGGGCAGGTACAGCTGGATAGAAGGCCAGAGGGAAGTTGGGAAAAAGGAGAGATTGACAAATATGTCATGAACTGAAAGGCAAAGGCAGTGGTGATGGTCGTGGCTGGTGCTAAAAAAAGGTGTGAGAAGTGGCATTAAGGTAAGAAAGCAGAATGTGATTATAGCAGAACAATGATTGCATTGTGTAACAGAACAACATGGAACAAGTAACAGATTGCCCTGTGGGGGATGGGGTGGGGGGAGGGGATGGTGGTGGTGGAAAAGGGTAGAAAATGGGAGAATAAAAGGGAATAAAACCACGGATCAACGAGTAAAAATAAGTGGACAAAAAAAAGAAAATAAGGTAGAAAAAAGGGATTAAAAACGAGGGAAAGAATGGATAACAGAGTTCATGGACTGAAGTTGTTGAACTCAAGGCTAAGTCCAGGAGGATGTAAAGCATCTAACAGGAAGAGGAGGTGCTGTTCCTCCAGTTTGCATTGGGCTTTACATGAACATTGAAGCAGGCCAAGAACGGGCATGTGGACATGAGAGCAAGATGATGCAGTGAAATGGTAAGCGGCAGGAAGGTCTGAGTCATGCTTGTGGTCAGACCAGTGGTGTTCTGCAAAGTGACAAGCCAGTTTGCATTTGGACTCTGCAATGTAGAGGGAAAGCACATTGGCAACAGCAGATGCAGCAGACTAAATTGAAGGAGGTGCTGGTGAATTACTGCTTCACCTGAAAGGAGTGATTGGGCCTTTGGAAGGTGCAGACAGAGGAGGTAAAGCGACACTCCCCAACCTTTGCAAGGCCCAACCACGTATTTGGTGGAATTCTCTGCATTCACCTCAGCTCCAACAGCATTCAAACAGCATGACATGATCCAGGACAAATTGGCCAGCTTAGTATGCATCCCCTCCGCTACATTAAGTATTCCCTCCAGCCACCACTAGTGCACAGGGGCAGCAGGGTGTACCATCATGCACTGCAGATGATCGCCAAGCATCCTGAGATAGTACATTCAATTTCTACGGAACCATCCATGGACATAAACAAGGGGAGTGCATGCATGTGAATCACACCATCTGTAATTTAGCCGCCATGTAATAGACAATACTCAATTGGGAATGTTTCACTGAACAGCCAAATTCAGAATGATGGTATTTTAAAGCAGGAATGGGGGAGGAGTTGGATGAAGAGCAGGAAGAGAACAAAGATATGGCACCTGCCTGGTGGAGGATTTTATATTTTGAGAGTGAAAGTATCTTTCATAAACAGAATTGAGTCCTGCATGAAAGCTACCTGCATAATGCAATAACTAGGAGTATGTCATACTGGTTCGAAGAGACATATTATAGATGTGGGGATATTGCAATTATCAAGATGTATTTTGAGACTGATAACACAGGGAACGAAAGGAAAGAAGTTGTCTCTGTTTAATGGCATGGTGCATAGTAAATGCTGAGCTGCTCAAATCCCAGAGAGAAAATGAAGCAGCTAGCAAAGCGGTATTTGCAAGTTGTATGATATGAGGAGCAGTTCTGAAAATCAGGAAATGATGGCTTCGACTAATTATGTACTAAATTAAATAACTATTAAAAGAATACAGAAAAACAAATAAAAGATATTTACACTTAAACACACAGGATGGCTATGCGCAGTAAACAGTACGTTGTAACAGTTCCACAAATCTTAACTTAACTGCCATCAGAGCTACCTTCCCAATTTATATTCCGCAACTATCCTTCTAGATTTTACAATCTATGGGAGACCCGCAATTTTTACCATGCAAGAGTTTTTCCTTGGGGTGTCCTCTGAGGCTGATAGCAACTGCTTCCTTCAGTCAGACCTTGATCAACCTGTCTTTTGGAGTTCTGACCAGCTACCCTGCTGTTTCCTGGGAGATTGAAGCAGCTACACACTCATATAGGACCCAGTATTTCCTTAAATGCATTCCTTCCCTTTGATCGCTCTGCTAACTCAACCAGTCTTCTCAGAAATGTTTTCTTCCAGAGTTGATTACATCGTTCTTCACTGTGGCTCATTGACTTGTAAAAACAAGCTTGCTCTATCTTTAACCTATTTCCTTACACCATTTTACAACCTGCCTATACCCACTTTGAACGAAAATAACTCAATTCAAAATTATTCCTGTAATTCCTTTATGTAATTCTCGGATTGAAGTTCCTTTTGGTTCATTAACATATCAAAACCACTGTTACTGTGAGTTCAGACCCTTGCTCTTAACCCATTACAACCTGGCTTCTGGTACATAAGAAAATATAACAGGTTTAATACCAGAGGAAAAAGATGACAATTTGTTGTTTACTTGACACTTGCAGAGTATCACAAGCTAGCAAATAAATTTTAAGACACGAAGTCAAAGGATAGAATACATCGCGTTACAAGAATCACATGCAAATTGTCTCGGACACGGACATATTAGAATGGTCAGTAGGGAATTATTTCGTTGCAATGCTTTCAGCTGAACGGTTCTGAGACGAGGTTCCCAGCAGAAAGAATATTAAATTATCTCTTGGGGCTGTCATGGACATTGAAATGGGGCAAAATCCAACACGGATTTATGACAGGGGAAAAATGATTAACGCTGTTGGAGTTTATTGAAGATATTACCTTTATCATAAATAAAGGAGAAACAGTGGGCAAGGTGAATTTTGGTTTCCAGAAGGCACTTCATAAAGTCCCACACGGGACGCTATTAAATAAATTTAGAGCACATGGGTAATGGTGGTGTGAAGCGGCTGCAGGGATGCTGTAGGGTTTTAGATATTGGCATGGATTACGAACTGGTTAACAGAAAACTATCAGGGAGCATAAATAAAAGGGTCATTCTCAGGATGGAAGCCGTTTACATTGCTGGGTACCACAAGGAACAGTGCTGAGGCCACATCTCCTCAATTGAATGGATGTGGGGATCAAATGCTGATGACACAAAACTAGCTGGGAATGTAAGTTGTGATATGGAAGCAAGGAGGCTTGAAGGGCATTTGGATGGGCTAAGCGAGTGGAAAATAACATGCCAGATGGAATATAAGGTGACTATGCGCGAAGTTGTCCACTTTGGTAGAAGAAAGAGAAAGGCCGAGTATTTCTTAAATTGTGACAGATTGGGAAGTTTTGACATGCAAACGGTTCTCGGTGTCCTTCTATATTAGTCACGAAATGCTAGCATGCAGGTGCAGCAATCAATTAAAACTGCAATTTGTATGCTGGCCTTCACCGCAAAGGGATTTGAGTTCTGGAGTAAATGTGTCTTGTTACAGTTGTATAGAGCCTTAGTTAGACCGCATCTCGGACAGGGTGCGAAATACCTGGCGTAGAGCGGATAAAATCAAGTTTTACCCTGGGGTGGCGGTTTTATTTTTTGAGTGTAAAGTGTTCCGAACTATCGCTTCCCCACCACCCCCACCCCACCCCCCCCCCCCCCACCGCCCCCCCACCACCCCCACCACCACCTCCCCCCTAGCTCCTTCATCAGACTTTGAATCACTCCAGGCCTGTTGCCTCAATGCTAACGGTACATGATAAACAACAACTGAACAATTCAGATTCATCATCTACCATTTATTTGCAGATACTATAGCATTCATATCAACCTCCATAACTACAATTGCTTTGGGACAGTGGCCCCTGAAAATTAAGGTTGCATTTGACGTAATTTATATGAAAAGTATTTGAGGCAAGCATCATAGGCCTCCGTTTAAATATCGAATTCGACAAGGCTGTATGTTATCAATAGAAGAAAAAATTACTCCTACACAAGCATGTAGGAGAAAACCTGATCATGAGGAAAATGTATTAACGATAATTGAAAAACAAATTAAAGTGAAAATTGTGGACAAGCCATTACACATCGTGCTGCAGGCAATGCAGGGAGGAGAATGGAAAGCTGTGAAGTGAACAAATTACGACGCTGAATTAAAAAAGAAAATATCATGTGAGTAAACTATTAATAATGACGGACGCCATAGGGTACATGGCCCAAATAATAACAAGTTAGTCAAACACTGGAGAATTGAAATAATTCTGCGACAGTGCAGGCAGACCAGACTGAACGAGGGCAAGATGGAGCAAGGTTAAATAATAAGAATCGTCTGAACGAACTGGGTAAGTATAACACGAAGATATAACAGGAGCCACTAGCTCTACACTGACAGGAATCCTCCCCTCTGGCTCCGAAGATCAAACTAATTTCCCTTCACGGTGCACACAATAAGACCGTTCCCATAATTGTTTTTATATTTAAAACGCCAGTCACCCCACCTTAGCCAATGATGTTGGAAATGGATAATTACTTAATAATGCTGTAATGTTCAATTCCATAGGTTCTGGTTAATTGTGCACATTGCCTGAAGCTTGCGACAAGGAGTTTGCTTCAAATGCTGTCCCGTATAGGGAGATTACAGACAACTGTTTCATCAAAAGAAGAGCTGATCTTGTAGGAGTAACATATTAGCATTGATAGTGAATTGGTAACAGGAAACAGAGATTAGGTAAAATGGGTCATGTTTTGCTTGGCAAAATGTAACGAATGGAGTGTCAAAGGGATCAGTGTTGCGACATTAACTAGGTGAAAGCTCTATTAATGAGTTGGCTGGTGAGAGCGAATGCATTGTTGTTAATTTTGCTGATGAAAGAAAGACAGGTAGTAATTTGTGATGAGGACATAAGGAAACTGCAACTGGCTATAAATTCTGAATGGCAAAAGTTTGGTGGACAGAGCATAAATTGGGAGAAGGTGAACGTGTCCACTTTTGTGGTAAGAATGAAAACTAAAACAAAAACATTATGTAATTGCAATGGGGAGAGATAGCAGAACTCTGAGGTACAGAGGGATCTAGTTGTCCTGGTACATGAATCACAAGAAGTTCGAATGCTGATACAACAACTGATTTGGAAGACAAATAGAAGTTTGTCGTTTATTGTAGGAGGAACAGAATATATAAATCACATGTTTTGTGACAGTTATCAAGGACATTGATAAGACTACACCTAGAGTACTGTCACCAATTTTGATCTTCCAATTTAAGATATGATTTCATTAGAAACAGTTTAGAGAAGGCTCACTCGACTGATTCCTGGAAGGGGAGAGGAAAGGATGGAAAAGTTGGAGTTTATCCATTACAGTTTAGCAGAATAAGAGGAAACATATTGGAAACATATAAGATCCTGAGATGATTTGGCAGGGTGGGTGTGTAAGGAATTAATGCCTTGAGAATGATACTAGAACTAGGGAATGCAGTTCAAAATTAAGCTTTCTCACATTTGAGACAGATGTGAGGAAATCGGATATTTTTTCTCTCCCAAAGTGTCAGGATTATGTCGAAATCTCTTCACCAGAGAGCTGTGGAGGCAGGGTCATTTAAAATGTTTATGTCCGAGCTACCTAGAATCTTGATTGACAAGACAGTCAAAGGGTATAGGGGGCAGAAAGGAAATTGGAGCTGATGCCGCAATCAGGTCAGCCATTGCCTTTTTGAATGGCGGAGCTGGCTATCAGTGCCGAATGGCCCACTTGTGCTTCTAATTACTATGCTTGTATGCTCTCATGTTGCTGTACCAGCATGTTTCATTTTTTTCTTTTTTTCTTTATCCATAGTGACTGCACAGAAAGTGTGTGTTTCTGTGTGTTTGTGTATGTGTGTGTGTGTGTGTGTGTGCGAGTGTGTGTTTGTGTGTGTGTGAGTGTGCATGTGATGTGTTTGTGGCGGGGAGGGCAGGATGTCGCCTATGTGTCTTTCTGTTTGTGTGGGTGTGTGCGCACGCCGGTTTATGTGGGCGTGGGTGCGTTTGTGTGTGTGAGTGTGTGTCTATGTTTATGAGCGTGAGTGTATCTGTGTGTGGGGTCTGTGCGTCTGTCTGTGTGTGTGGGAGTTGGTGTGCCAATGCGCAGATGTCTGTGTGTGCATGTATGTGTATGTGTCTGTGTGTGTGTGTGTGTTGTGTGTGTGTGGTGGTGGTGGGGGGGGGGGGTTATATGCCTTTGTGTGTGTGCGTGTGTGTTTTGTCGGTCTGCCTGTCTCTGTGTGGGTATGTGTGTGTGTGTGCCTGTTTCTGTGTGTGCGTGGGGTGGTCTCTGCCTTTGTGTACTTATGCATATGTGTGTGCGTCTGCGTGTGTGTGTAGCGTGTATGGGTGTGTAGTGTACCTGTGTGTTTTTTTGTGTCTAGAGTGTGTGTAGTGTGTGTTTGTGCAGTGTGTGTGTGGTGTGAGCAGTGTATCTGTGTGTATGTAGTGTTTGTGTGGTGTGTGTGTGTGTGTTATACTAGTTTCCTTCAAATCCGTTGTGCATCATGTGTAGCCTAAAATCTATCGCCAGTTATTTTCTAATCCATTGTGGCTCTGTTCAGGAGTCTAATAAGTTAGCAATATGTTCCTTAACACCTGTCACGATCATTAAAGTGATGATAATATAGTCATGTAGAAAAGACTGTGAATTTAAACAAGAAAGATCACCCTGAAAGGGTTAACTTCTCTGCAGGGCTCCAAGGCGCGGAGCTAAACACTCTGACATGCAGCTGTGTTAGGTTATATGATTTATTTTTCTTTAAACATTGTTTATCAGTAAAATGGAACCGAGCTACAGAAACAAAGAAGCACACACACTGACGCACACACACACAGACACACGCACACACACACAAACACAAACAGACACAGACACACACACACAGACACACACACACACACACAGACACACACAGAGAAACACACACACACAGGCACACACACACTCAGACACACACAGAATAATCCTTCAGAAATTTAACTATTAAAGTGAAAATTATTCATCTTTGTTTAAACTTTACTTGCTCCAAGGTCCTTTTTGTAGCTAGTGGCCGAATCATCTTCACGCTTTCCTTTCTTAGCACAACTATTAAACAGAATAAATTCCCAATTCACACAATAAAATTTAAACCTGTAAGTATATGTGTGTGTGTCTTTTCTCCAGAAGTGATAAAGGTTTCACCGGGGCCACTTATGAGAACTCTTTTTTAACTTAAGTTCGTCAGTATTAATATTCCCAGTTTCATTTTACACCGTCACGTATCCAGAGCTCGATAAAACCTTTTTAATAATTTCCCCATGGCATTTCTGCCAAACATCTCAAGGACTCAGACTGGACCATAAAAGGGTAACACTCCATCTAAACCAGACATATTGGCGTAAACCCTTCGCCATGTTTTAACTTTAGTTAACTAGACAATCGCACGCATACGGTTTCCATTAAGACATGGCTGTACATTAATAACTGAATAGAGTTTATTCTTATGCGTTCAACATTAATGAAAGTAGTCAACTGTGTGCTAAATGCCTGACACATCGTATGAATGCACATAAAGGAAACCTGTCACAGCTTATTTATTATCTTTCCATTCTTTTTTCTAAAGCCCAATGTTACAGCTCTCAGCGACAAAATCTGAAGCATCTGCACCGCTTCTTCACCCCAATGGGATGCTTGCTTTTAACTTAATAACTCCCTGACATAAATGTGTACACTGGTTTGAGAAAGGTTTGAGAAAACAGCAGTGCACTTCACAGGCATCTCGCGATATTTCCGAGATTGGAGTTGGTGTGATCTCAGAGGGAAGCCGGCAATGCATGGCTTGAGGGACCGCAGAAGCAACGGCACTTTGCCTTTTCATCTTGCCTCCCAGTTTCTATATTTTGAACTGACTGCTTGAGTTGTGAACGACAATATTTTCCACCTAATACTCCTTGCAAGCTCACAAGGCTTCGTGTAACTCCGATTTCAACAGAACAATTTCTTGCGTTCACTCATAAATTTCGAGGTGTTGTTGCACCTTGTCCATTTCTTTCAATATCAGTGCCAATTCAAGGATTATATTTTTCCCGATCCTTGGATTTCTCGATTTCCGATTTGGAACGTTCCGGCATTCTGTCGCACAGGCACATCTAGATGGATCGCCTAACAATTGGCTTCCACAGCGTGTTCGCAAGGTTTTTTTGATAAAGAAGGAACACCCAAATAGCTGACGTATCTATCTTTTAACCTTCGGGATTTAAATCTTGAAGCTTTTTACTGAGCCAGCACCGCACAGATGCAGGATCCAAGGCCATCCTGGCCCTATCTTACATCGTTGACACCTTAAAAACCCAAGTAGCTGAGCTTCTTATCTCTGTCCCACTCCGTGATCTCTGCACAGATGCTGCCTAAAATGTTTATTCTTTTTTGCAGCATTTTCTGTTTTCATTCTATGCTGAACCTAACCACTATGCATTTGACTCACCAGTGGCCTGTAGCGTTACTTGATATCTGACCATGCTATAGCTACCCTGTAAGCGTTTTGTAGGACAGTAAACAATGGCATTAATCTATACTTGATGCATAGAGCATATTGAAACGTCCTTGGGAATGTTTGATGGGCCAGTCAACTAAAACAATTTATTTGGATATAATCAGTACTCAAGTTTCACTGGGACATTGTCGCGAGCTTTACTACCTATATGTCATGGAACACTTTGATGTGAAAGAGCAGCTGAACTTGATTCTGTTCTGGCCTGAGTTGTACATTACTTTGGATTGCTTTATGGGACAGGCAACAAGGACCTTTACGTGATAACAACCTATACTTCAAACGGCTGATGGCAGGGTGTAGAGGCAGCTTCATTTAACGCTGGCTTGTGTTGTATCTAACCTAGGGTGTTTCATGAGTGAGTTCAGGTGGAGGTTTACCTTGTTTATGCGCTCGGCGTTTTATGTCTTGTAAGAGTTCTGTGGAACTTGAAGAGGGAATTTTACTTTATGGCTATAAATTGAGAGAGGGGAATGTGCAACGATAGCTGAGTTTCCGTGTACACCAGTCGCTGAAGGTAAGCAGGGAAGTGCAGCAGGTGGTAAAGAAGGCAAGTGGTATGTTGGCCATCATAGCCAGGGTATTCGAGTACAGAAACAGGGGTGCTTTGCTGCAATTGTACAGGTCCTTGGTGAGACCACACCTGGAATATTGTGTGCCGTTTTGGTCTGCTTATCTGAGGAAGGACGTACTTCCTACAGAGAGAGTGCAACGAAGGTTTACCCGACCGATTCCCGGGATGGCGGGAATGAAATATGAGGAGAGATTGAATCGATTAGGATTTTATTCGCTGGAGTTCAGGAGAACGAGGAGGCATCTAATAGAAACCTATAAAATTCTAACAGGACTAGGCAGGGAAGATGCAGCAACGATGTTCCCGATAATGGGGGTATCCAGAACCAGGGGTCACTCTCTGAGGATATGGAGTAGACCATTTAGGGCTTAGATGAGTAAACATTTATTCTCTCAGAGAGTGTTGAGCCTGTGGAATTCGTTACCACAGAAAGTAGTTGAGATAAAAAAAATTGTTTCTTTCTAAAAAATAGTTAGATCTAGCTCTTGGAGCGATAGGGATCAAAGGGTATGGGGAGAAAGCGGGAGCAGGCTATCGAGTTGGATGATCGGCCATGGCCATAATGAATGGCGGAGAAGTCTCGAAGGGCTGAATGGCTACTCTGCGCCTATTTTCTTTGTTTCTGTGTTTCTATGTTTACAAGTAGACAATATGTCTAGAACGTGTTCTGTGGCCTTTTCTGTGGTATTGCAGAGAGAATTATGCTTTCTAACTAAGCTTGAAATTATTATTATCATTGCGCAGTTTGTGGGAACATTAATCTAACAGGTGTTATACCTACCGTTGGAGTGTTTGATAGGACAATATCGAGGGATACTGTCAAAGCAATTTTGCATCCAGGCAGGCCTCCGCATGCGCCCTGCTGACACGACAGTAAATCCGATCGAATGCCGTCACCACGTAAATTGAAGCAATTTAGCAATATATGTATCCCATTATTTTATTTGTTGTCTGCACCCGTTACCATATTGTTGTTCCAATGCAATTTGCAATTGGATAGCGAGATAATTGCGCCAGTAATCTAATCTTAAGAAGTTTTCTGAGATGTTGACATCGCTCGCAATCAATGTAATTGTATTTAAAATTACGGACGGTGCAGGCAACTTATGAATAGAGATTGACATGCAAAAACTTGAAAATCAAACAGATTAATTTGATTACGAGACATTCATATTACCTTTGAGATTATAACTACACCCCATATTCCAAAACAAAAACAGAATTACCTGGGAAAACTCAGCAGGTCTGGCAGCATCGGCGGAGAAGAAAAGAGTTGACGTTTCGAGTCCTCATGACCCTGCAACAGAACTAGGTGAATCCAAGGAAGGGGTGAAATATAAGCAGACCTGCTGAGTTTTTCCAGGTAATTCTGTTTTTGTTTTGGATTTCCAGCATCCGCAGTTTTTTGTTTTTATCCCCATATTCCATAACTGTCTTGTACATAGGGAAAATATATCAGAAAAGAACAAATTATATCTGAGCTTTATGCTTAAATCTTATTAATTACTAAATTGAAAAAAGGAATCCCAACTACTGTTGCTTCTTAAGTTTCAGTATCTCCAATGCTTTTAACGAATTGTTGTCAAGTTTTACTCTGACCATGTTGGTTCTTCCTTCAGTCAATAATACGTTTATTAATTAATTTCTGGTGATTGTGTGAATTGCACGAGTTAATACAAAAGATTATCCGAGTCATATATAGACCTTGGCAGTTTGTGATCAGTTGCGGTGCTGCCTCTATTTAATACCTCAGACAAGCTTTCACATTTAAACCTGTAATTATATATGCAATAACGATTTATGACAATATATACATTTGAAAGCCCTGCTTTGGCAACTATTGATGCTACAGCCCATTGACATTTCGTGCGATGTGACCCCGGCCAAGTTTGGAACTAATTAAAATATTCCAACTATAAAATTTAACTATTCTCAGTAAGTCACATGATGATTTTATGTTGTATCAATGCCTTCAAGTACGTGCAGTATTTAGAAGCTTGCAAGTTAAAAAAAAGCACAGGGCAGTAGCCAGTATTGTCAATTTTAAATTAATAAAACGTGCTTAGATTTACGGAAAATTAATTTATATGTACAAATGTTTTCACTGATTAATTCGACACTTATTGTTTGACATTGTCCTGTAATTTTTGGTAAACCGCAATTATTTCACAAATCTTTGGGCAGAAACAAATTTTGAATGAACAAAACCTAATTCCTTTATCGTAAGCGGATCAGGTGGAGAAAACACAGCTGTGAAAGTTTGAGCGGCGCCATTGTTGGTCCTGACCGCTGCAGACTCGGTGGCTCGAGCTGGTGTAAGAGAACAACAGGCCTGACTGCGCAAGCCCGGCGTTTGCAGTACACGCAGCGTTTTTCGAACTGTACAATTGCCGGACAAGTGCAGAGTGAACTTTATTATGTTTTTAACCCATGCTGTGCCCAGCATAGATGGGGATTCACTCTGTATCCCGCTGGATATGCCCTGGAACAACATAATATACACAGTGTTCAGTGAGTATTAATCTGCATCGAACCGCTACTGTACATCCCCCAAGATATGTTCATGATGCACTGGAAAGCGAGTTTTACTCTGTATCTAATCTGTGCTGTACCTACGCATGGTATAGTAAGCTGGAAAGAGAAAGAAAGAGAATGAGAGAGATAAATAGAGATAAAGAGGTTGACGGAGGGATGGGTGAATGGGTCGGCGGACGGACGGAGAGATGTTGGGGGAATATGAAGCACAAAGCATAGTGACTGAGAGAGAAAAAAATGGAACTAGAATATAGGGAACGGAGAGATAGCAGGAAATGGAGATTGCGACAGAGGCAGCAAAAATCGTCTCAGCAAGAACAAGACACAAATTCTTGAGAGAAGGTGGGGTGGGGGGATGTTGCGGGATACTGGAGTACAGTGCAGGAAACTGAAACATATGGAGAGATGCAGACCTATGGACATAGTGTACGAGAGCGAGTAAAGGACAGAGGGAGCAAGAGCCATGGGCATAGGGATATGGACAGGTTGTAGGCGGGCAGAGAGAGACAGGAAGAGAGAGAGAGACAAACAGAGGTGGCATTGAAGGAACAGAAAACAGTTCTTTAGAGGAACAGGGACATAGAAAGCAAGCAACAAGATGAACAAGGCAAAAGCGGGGGGGGGGGGACAAAATTAGGTAAGGATGGAAAATTGAACACAAATCACCGATGAACACTAATGTGGCGTCTGTGAAAGAGACACAAACTGAAAGCGACAGAATAAAATGACACAATTAGCGGGGAGAGTGCATAGCGAGAGAGGGGCAAGAACTGGGACTGGGAGTGAACACGTCAGAGGCTGAGGGATAAGGGGAACGAAATGGCGGCGTGGGACAGGGGCTGTCCAAACCTGCAACGATGTTTGAGGGATCTGGAATGTAAGGTTTGGAAGCTGAAAATTAGGTTCATGTTTTGCGAAAAGAGGTTCAGCGGGTCCTAATTTGTTCAAGGCTTCAGAACAATTTTCAAGGGGTGAGGAGAGGGTGAGGAGGTGAGCGGAGTATGAGGAGAGGAGTGGTTAAATCAGAGAAAAGAGAGCGCGAGACTAAAGAGGGTATTATCAATTCTGCAGAATGTAACTACTGGAATACCGCTTAGATTAGTGATGGGCCCACAGGTGCTGAACATCTATATGAATAGCGTAGGCGAAGAGATTGATCTAGATGTTTACAGGTTGGCTGAGGACGCAGTTCAGAGGGAATTTGAGCTGCAATAAAAACACACCGAGGCTTCAAAGAGATATAGGCATGTTAAGCCGTGGGCAACAAAGTGGGAGGAGGAAATAAAAAAGGAATGAAGAAAAAACTAATGTAAACGAGACAGGGAATGGAGGAAATATTGAAAGGAATTGAAGAAGGAAGAGAGAAAGAAAGAGAGAAAGATAGAAAAGGGAAATAAAGAGATAAGCAAAGAGAGAAAGAAAAAGAGAAAGTGAGACAGGGAAAAAGAAAGATAGAAAGAAAGCGAGAAAGAAAGAGAAAAAGCATGGAAGGAAGGAAGGAAATGCTGGAAGAAAGAAGGAAAGACAGAAAGACACAAAGAATGGAAAGACTATAGAAAGCAGAGAAAATGCAGACAGAAATAAAGCGCGAGTTTCAGGAATATTTTGCCCCAGATGGGGAACAATCCAAATTTTCGTTTATGATAATTATTGTCCTGCTGTCGATTCACCTGCCACAAAACATTCAAGAATGTAAAATAACGGCAAAGCTACAAACCCTGCCCGAAGTCGGTGTTAGCTGCATGTTTCTGACACAATTTTCCATTCAGTGTGGCCACGTTAATCACCCCATTTTTCAGTTCATCCCTGAATTTCTTCTGTGTCACTGCGTAAATACAAGTGTTTGTACAGGAACTTAGAATTTGAAGAATGAAGCCAAGTTGAATGTAGACTCATTGTAATATAAGTTTGTGTAAAAAAAGTTTACCACTGGCCAGTTTATAGAATGCACAACATACGTCATCTACAATAATAAGAAATTGTCCGAAATAGCGAAACGCAAAGTCATGGATTTTCACCGATTCTTCATCTCTGGATCATTCTGATTCACATTGCTTCCCCGAAGCCCATTGTGGACTCTATTTGCAATGATAAAATGCCTGATCGTCCGAGTATTGAATAGCAAAATTCAAAGGATTGGTAATAAAGGGGTCATGATGCTATCAATCCACTCGAATGCCTTCCACCAGGGGGAAATGAGATAATCGTCGGTCGCAACGCAATGCCATGGCACATCGTCAATTATGAATGCAAGTTTAACCATAAAGTGAAAGGGGATAGACTTAGGCAGCTCACCACAAACAGAGTGACAATAACTAATGTCGCAGTTTGCTCAGTGCAATATTTGGATTTCATTCTCTGGAAGCAAATTGTTACAAAACGATCGAACGTGAAGGCAACAGTAAACCAGACGGAACAGTCTACAGATACAATGTATGCAGCCAGGTTCACCTTGCACACAGATGTCATAAACAGGAAATTCATTGGGAAATACTTGCGATTAATCACTGTCAGATCTGAAAATGTGGTGCTTTTGGAGAGACCACACTTTCCGCGGACAAGGGTCACAATCACTAAGAAAACTGTAATGAGATCAAATACCAAAACCTATTTTAAGATGATCTGAAATTGATTAATAAGCTATGAGAATATGAATTATCTAGAACCAAGGTATCGTCACTTGTGTATTGATTGTAAGGAAAATTTGTTTCAAATACAGCACGTGTAGTTAAAGGCTCAGCTCAAGTGGAAATACAGTTATTGCCATCAGCCAGGGTTTAATATTCTGAGGTAAAATGTCATATATCTTCAAAATCCATGTACCTGATACATGTGGATGTTCATTGGTCACGTGTCAATGTCTCCAAACCGAAATCAGATTTGTTGTGATATGTGCAGCATGGGGTGCATGTTCTAGCTCCGTTTGGCTATAGACTGCTTGATATGGGGAGTGCACTCTCAAACTGATTATGATTATTTTGAGCGATATTGAATATGGCCTTCCACCCTACTGGGTTTTGATTTGTACAGCATCAATTGCAAACACTCATTCTTTTGGATTATGAATGTATAACATGGAGCCTAAACTGTTGCTTATGGTGCCCGCATGGAATGTGCACTGTCGTCGTGTTGGCTGTTGGTCTATAGAACTTCAGATGCGCACTCACTCTGTTGAGTTAACGTTTATACATTAGCATTCAGTCTTGTTCTATTAGGCTATAAACTGTACAATATGAAGAGCACACACTCTCATCCTGTTACAACACATCTGGTTAGATTTTGATATTGAAGACAGTCCGCATAAGTGCGGTTGTATGCTGGGCCGACGTCTCATTATTGCTTTTTTTTAAACAATTGGCTGATTTTAAAATATGCGCCTTTTATTTCTCAATAAATCACAAATCTGCAGCCGAAAGTCACCTGAAACTTTCTGCATATAAGCGCAATTAATTCAAGCTGTCAAGAATAGTGGCAGTTGGATCAGCCGGTCAAAGTGGGGCAATTTTCCTCTTACTGTCCGTGTGTTGAACGTTGCGTGGACAAAGGAGAAAAATGATCAAACAGGCAGGTGCACCTTATGTTATAAACAAAAAAAGCCGAGTTTTTTATTCCACATCAACTGACCACAAACGCCTGCAAAGCTGGAATGAAGCCCAAGTAAGCAAAGGAATATTCTGCAGTAACGTCGAACTTAGGTAGTTAGCAAATACCGTGAAAAGAAGGCATTGTTAAAATCTCGGCGCTAAGGGGCTAACAAACTTCGGACAGTGAAAGGTTATAATTCATTCCTGATCTGGTCTCAGTGCCACACCTGGGGAGAGAATTACCTGGAGAACAATATTCGGGAATGTTGTATCAACGCTGTTTGCATTGGAAATTGAGGAAACATTAACATGTCAATGCATAAATCATTATAAAATACAAGGTCTTTACTTTAGACTTAACTGTTGGTATCAAATATTAAACAACCACAACTATTCTCAGAAATTCATATTCCACACGTACGAGCTTGTTTCATTGCCTTACCATGAACACTGATGGCTGTAAGAACAGGGCAGTAAATTATTTCTATCTTGTAGATCACAGGATATTCCATTGCTTATCTGAAACATCAATTCCTGCTCTGCCAGTCACAAATCACTGAGAAGACGAAGTGCAGATGAACTCTTATAAATACCAGAGAGGAAACTCCACATGGACAGTCACATTGGGAACCTGAGCAGGGATATTAGTTACACTCTACTGAACAAATTAATTTAATGAACCACGTTTGCTCCAAGGGTCTGTGTGTAATATGTTATTCCATACAGGATCTGGAAAAACAAAACGATTTTATGTTTTTTTTTCATAAATGATTCAACGATAAATTTCCAATTATATTGCCATTAATCCGAGGATTCGTCTGATATTAGCCCTCTGAGTATATGGGTGAGCGGTTACCTTCACAGTAGCCCTCATATCACTCGTAAGTGCACAATTGGATTCAATTTATTATGTACATACACTGGTATGAGACATTATTTGTAAAGTTTGAAAGGCCTACGAGTGGAATGTTAATTAGTGGACTGTTGACCAGTCTTCTGAATGAAAACTTGGGAGTGACATTAGAGAAAAAAATATTGTTTTGATCCCCACGTGCGGATCATAACAGCAGTTATTGTGGAAGATGACAATCTGAAAATTGTGCGTACTATTCTGGAGAGAACCAGGTGATCCATGGAGAGAGAGGAACAACATTCCTGTTACAGAAGAGATTTGACGACATATCATAGAGCTGGAAACTTGGTCTGTTCCTAAGCGTCTACCCCCCAAAGGTGATGGTGATTATTTACATTCTAAATAGTTCAACAGGCGAAGATTCTGAACACAAGCTCGACAAATAGCGCTGAAGCTGCTTATCAACGAGGCACGAAGATATGTTTTTGCATTATTGTCACCATAATGCGTGTGGCAGCTGTGTTCGAATGCCTACTTTGACTGTAATAAAGCTCGTGTTGAAGAATGGAGTTATTAGAATCATAAAATCTTACACTGACCTTTTAGTCTATGGTGCAATATAATTAATGGGATCATTGACACATATTAAGCACAGAAGGTGGCCTTTTCAAAATTAAACGGAAGACCGTCCCCTGTTAAGCAATCCAATCACTCCCATTGCCCCAAAACATCACTCCTGCCACATCATTAACTTAAAATTCCAAGCAATTACAATGTGAAAACTTCATCATCGCTGGTGTCACCTCCCTTATATTCAGAGAGTAAAAGATTAATGCTATTCATTATGATTTCTTCACGGCATCCTGAAAATCCCTTGCCAGAAGAAACAGTTTCTTCAACCTATCCTCGTAACAAAAATTTAATATCCCGATGAATTCCGTTTAATTTCCTCTTCACCCACCCAAGGAAAACCACACACTTCCAAAAATGTGTGTGGGTGTCAATATATAAAAGAGAAAAAGAAATTCTAGATGAAAGAAAGGAACAGTAGGCCCACTCAGGGACAGAGGGTGGGAATCTGTGGGAAGCCAGAAGAAATGGGAGAAATACTAAATGAGCACTTCTCATCAGTATTCACCAAAGAGAAGTACTTAGCAGTCGGTTTGTCTAGGGAAGAGTGTGTAGATAGCCTGGATCATGTTGAGATCAAAAAAGAGGAGGTATTAGGCGTCTTGAAGAATATTAAGGTGGATAAGTCCCAAGGGCCAGATGGGATCTACTCCAGAGTACTGAGGGAGGCAAGGGAGGAGATTGGTGGGGCCTTGACAAAAATCTTTGTATCCTCATTGGCTATGGGTGAGGTCCCAGAAGACCGGAGAATGTTGTTCCATTGTTTAAGAAGGTTAGTAGGGATAAT
Source organism: Carcharodon carcharias (assembly GCF_017639515.1). Taxonomy (NCBI): domain Eukaryota; kingdom Metazoa; phylum Chordata; class Chondrichthyes; order Lamniformes; family Lamnidae; genus Carcharodon; species Carcharodon carcharias. The sequence goes on from NC_054485.1 coordinate 67,495,112, forward strand.
CCAGGAAATTACAGGCCAGTGAACCTTACGTCAGTATTAGGGAAATTATGGGAGAAGTTCCTTTGTGACAGGATTTAGTACCATTTGTATTAGTGAGAGGCAGCATGGTCTTGTGAAGCGGAGGTCGTGTCTCGCTAACTTGACTGAGTTTTTAGCGAAAGTGACAAAGGTGATCGACGATGGAAGGGCAGTGTATGTTATCTACATGGATTTCAGTAAGGCCTTTGACAAGGTCCCTCATGGGAGAGTGGCACAGAAGGTAAAGTCACACAGGATCAGAGGTGAGCTGGCAAGATGAATACAAAATTGGCTCATAGAAGACAGAAGGTAGCGGTGCAAGGGTGCTTTTCTGAATGGAGAGCTGTGACTAGTGGTGTTAACAGGGCACAGTGCTGGGACCTTTGCTGTTTGTAGTATACATAAATGATTTGGAGGAAACATAACTGGGATAATTAGTAAGATTACAGACGACACTTAGGTGGGAGGAGTTGCAGAAATTGAAGAGGATTGTCAAAGGATACAATGAGATATTGATCGGTTGGAGTCTTGGGTGGAGAATTGGCAGGCGGAGTTTCATCCAGACAAATGCAAGGAAATGCATTTTGGAAGTTCTAATATAGATAGGAATTATACAGTTAATGGCAGAACCATTAAGTGCATCGATGGGCAGAGGTGTCTGGGTGTACAGGTCCATAGGTCACTGAAAGTGGCAATGCAGGTGGCTAAGGTAGTCAGGAAGGCATATGGCATGCTTGCCTTCATTAGCAGGAGTGTTAAGTATAAAAGCTGGGAAGTCATGCAGCAGCTGTATAGAACCTTGGTTAGGCCACACTTGGAATATTGCATGCAATTCTGGTCACCACATTACCAGAAGGATATGGAGGCATTGGAGAGGGTGCAGAGGAGGTTTACCAGGATGCTTCCTGGTTTAGAGGTTATTGGCTATGAGGAGAGGTTGGAGAAACTCGGATTGCTCTCACTAGAGCGACAGAGATTGCTGGGGTGACTTGATAGAAGTTTACAATATCGTGAGTGGCTTGGATAGAGTAGATAGTCAGAAGCTTTTTTGTAGTGTGGAAGAGTCAATTACTAGGGGACATTGATATAAGGTGAGAGGAGAAAGCTTTAGAGGAGATGTGCTGGGCAAGTTTTTTATGCAGAGCGTAGTGAATGTCTGGAATTCGCTGCCAGAGGAGGTGGTGGAAGCAAGTACAATAGTGATGTTTAAGAGGCAGCTTGACAAATACATGAATTGGATGGGAATAGAAGGATGCAGATCACAGAAGTGCAAAATGTTTTAGTTTAATGTGATCAGCGCAGGCATGGAGGGCCGAAGGGCCTTTTCCTGTATTGTACTTTTCTTTGTTCTTGGTTAAAACTAAGGAAGAAATAATGAAAGGGAGAGGGAAGTAAAAACACAAAGAAGGAAAGACATAAAGAAAGACACAGATATAGAAAGACAGAAAGAAAAAAAGATGCAAAAAGAGACAGACACAAAGGCATAAAGAGAGAAAGAAAAAAAATACAGACGCAAAGAAAGTGTGAAGGAGAGAAATAAATACAGTCGTTAGTAAGGAAAAACATAAAGAAAGGTTGAAAGAGAGACAGCCATAAAGGCACAATGAGAGAAAGAGAGAAATAGAGGCACAATGAGAGAAAGACAGAAATAAAGGCTCAATGAGAGAAAGACAGAAATAAAGGCACAATGAGGTAAAGACAGAAATAAAGGCACAATGAGAGAAAGACAGAAATAAAGGCATAATGAGAGAAAAACAGAAATAAAGGCACAATGAGAGGAAGACAGATATAAAGGCACAATGAGAAAAAGACAGACAAAAATTCACAATGAGAGAAAGACAGAAATAATGGCACAATGAGAGAGAGAGACAGAAAATAAGCACAATGAGAGAAAGACAGTCCTTATGGCACAATGAGAGAAAGACAGAAATAAGGGCACAATGAAAGAAAGACAGATATAAAGGCACAATGAGGAAAAGACAGAAATAAAGGCACAATGAGAGAAAGAGAAATATAAAGGAACCATGAAAGAAAGACAGACATGAAGGCACAATGAGAGAAAGACAGACATAAACGCACAATGAGAGAAAGACAGAAATTAAGGCACAATGAGAGAAAGACAGACATAAAGGCACAATGAGATAAAGACAGAAATAAAGCCGCAATGAGGGAAAGACATAAAAATGGCACAATGAAAGAAAGACAGATAGAAAGGCACAATGAAAGAAAGACAGAAATAAAGACACAATGAAAGAAAAACAAATATAAAGGCACAATGATAGAATGACAGAAATAAAGGCACAATGAGAGAACGAAAGAAATAAAGGCTAAAAGAGAGAAAACGAGACAAAAGGGCGCCATGAGAGAAAGACAGATGTAGAGGCACAATGAGAAAAAGACATAAATAAAGGCACAACGAGAGAAAGACAGAAATAAAGGCACAATGAGAGAAAGACAGACATAAAGGCAAATTGAGAGAAAGACAGAAATAAAGGCACAATGAGAGGAAGACAGAAATAAAGGCACAATGTGAGAAAGACAGAAATAAAGGCAAAATGCGAGAAAGACAGATACAAAGGCAAAATGAGAGAATGACAGATATAAAGGCAGAATGAGAGATAGATGTAGAGGCACAATGAGAAAAGGACATAAATAAATTCAAAATGAGAGAAAGACAGACATAAAGGCACAATGAGAGAAAGAAAGAAATAAATGCACAATGAGAGAAGGACAGTCCTTAAGGCACAATGAGAGAAAGAAAGACATAAAGGCATAATGATAGAAAGACAGAAATAAGGGCACAATGAGAGAAAGACAGACATAAAGGCACAATGAGAGAAAGACAGAAATGAAGGCACGATGAGAGAAAGACAGACATAAAGGCACAATGAGATAAAGACAGAAATAAAGCCACAATGAGGGAAAGACAGAACAATGGCACAATGAAAGAAAGACAGAGAGAAAGGCAGAATGAAAGAAAGACAGAAATAAAGACACAATGAAAGAAAGACAGATATAAACGCACAATGAGAGAATGAAGAAATAAAGGCACAATGAGATAAAGACAGAAATAAAGCCACAATGAGGGAAAGATACAAAAATGGCACAATGAAAGAAAGACAGATAGAAAGGCACAATGAAAGAAAGACAGAATTAAAGACACAATGAAAGAAAGACAGATATAAAGGCGCAATGAGAGAATGACAGAAATAAAGGCACAATGAGGGAAAGACAGAAATAAAGGCACAAGGAGGGAAAGACAGAAATAAAGGCACAATGAGGGAAAGACAGAAAAATGGCACAATGAAAGAAAGACAGATAGAAAGGCACAATGAAAGAAAGACAGAAATAAAGACGCAATGAAAGAAAGACAGATATAAAGGCACAATGAGAGAATGACAGAAATAAGGGCACAATGAGAGAAAGACAGAAATAAAGGCACAATGAAAGAAAGAAAGAAAGAAAGGCAGAATGAGAGAAAGAGAGACATAAAGGCACAATGAGAGAAAGAAAGACATAAAGGCACAATGAGAGAAAGACAGAAATGAAGGCACAATGAGAGAAAGACAGAAAAAAAGGCACAATGAGATAAAGACAGGAATAAAGCGACAACGAGGGAAAGACAGAAAAAATGGCTCAATGAAAGAAAGACAGAGAGAAGGGCACAATGAAAGAAAGACAGAAATAAAGACACAATGAAAGAAAGACAGATATAAAGGTACAATGAGAGAATGACAGAAATAAAGGCACAATATGGGAATGAAAGAAATAAAGGCACAACGAGGGAAAGACAGAAATAAAGGCACAATGAGAGAAAACCAGACATAAGGGCACCATGAGAGAAAGACAGATGTAGAGGCACAATGAGAAAAAGACATAAATAAAAGCACAACGAGAGAAAGACAGAAGTAAAGGCACAATGAGAGAAAGACAGACATAAAGGCAAATTGAGAGAAAGACAGAAATAAAGGCACAATGAGAGAATGACCGAAATAAAGGCACAATGCGAGAAAGACAGATACAAAGGCACAATGAGAGAAAGACAGAAATGAAGGCACGATGAGAGAAAGACAGACATAAAGGCACAATGAGGGAAAGACAGAACAATGGCACAATGAAAGAAAGACAGAGAGAAAGGCAGAATGAAAGAAAGACAGAAATAAAGACACAATTAAAGAAAGACAGATATAAACACAAAATGAGAGAATGACAGAAATAAAGCCACAATGAGGGAAAGATAGAAAAATGGCACAATGAAAGAAAGACAGATAGAAAGGCACAATGAAAGAAAGACAGAATTAAAGACACAATGAAAGAAAGACAGATATAAAGGCACAATGAGAGAATGACAGAAATAAAGGCACAATGAGGGAAAGACAGAAATAAAGGCACAAGGAGGGAAAGACAGAAATAAAGGCACAATGAGGGAAAGACAGAAAAATGGCACAATGAAAGAAAGACAGATAGAAAGGCACAATGAAAGAAAGACAGAAATAAAGACACAATGAAAGAAAGACAGATATAAACGCACAATGAGAGAATGACAGAAATAAAGGCACAATGAGGGAAAGACAGAAATAAAGGCACAATGAGAGAAAGACAGAAATAAAGCCACAATGAGGGAAAGACAGAACAATGGCACAATGAAAGAAAGACAGATGGAAAGGCACAATGAAAGAAAGAAAGAAATAAAGACACAATGAAAGAAAGACAGATATAAACGCACAATGAGAGAATGACAGAAATAAAGGCACAATGAGGGAAAGACAGAAATAAAGGCACAATGAGGAAAAGACAGAAATAAAGGCACAATGAGGGAAAGTCAGAAATAATGGCACAATGAAATAAAGAAAGACATAAAGGCACAATGATAGAAAGACAGACAAAAAGGCACAATGAGAGAAAGACAGAAATAAAGGCACAATGAAATAAGGACAGACAGAAAGGCACAAAAAAAGAAAGACAGAAATTAAGGCACAATGAGAGAAAGACAGATAGAAGGGCACAATGAAAGAAAGATAGAAATAAAGGCAGAATGAAAGTAAGACAGAAATAAAGGCACAATGAGAGAAAACCAGACAGAAGGGCACCATGAGAGAAAGACAGATGTAGAGGCACAATGAGAAAAAGACAATAATAAAGGCACAATGAGAGAAAGACAGAAGTAAAGGCACAATGACAGAAAGAAAGACATAAAGGCAAATTGAGAGAAAGACAGAAATAAAGGCAAAATGAGAGAAAGACAGAAATAAAGGCACAATGCGAGAAAGACATATATAAAGGCACAATGAGAGAATGACAGATATAAAGGCAGAGTGAGAGAAAGACAGATGTAGAGGCACAATGAGAAAAAGAGATAAATAAAGGCACAATGAGAGAAAGAAAGAAAAAAAGGCACAATGAGAGAAAGACAGACATAAAGGCACAATGAGAGAAAGACAGAAATTAATGCACAAAGAGAGAAAGACGGAAATACAGGCACAATGAGGAAAAGACAGAAATAAAGGCACAATGAGAGAAAGACACATATAAAGGAACCATGAAAGAAAGACAGACATGAAGGCACAATGAGAGAAAGACAGACATAAAGGCACAATGAGAGAAAGACAGAAATAAAGCCAGAATGAGGGAAAGACAGAAAAATGGCACAATGAAAGAAAGACAGATAGAAAGCCACAATGAAAGAAAGACAGAAATAAAGGCAGAATGAAAGTAAGACAGAAATAAAGGCACAATGAGAAAAAGAAGAATGTAGAGGCACAATGAGAAAAAGACAATCATAAAGGCACAATGAGGGAAAGACAGAAAAATGGCACAATGAAAGAAAGACAGATAGAAAGCCAAAATGAAAGAAAGACAGAAAAAGAGACACAATGAAAGAAAAACAAACATAAAAGCACAATGATAGAATGACAGAAATAAAGGCACAATGAGAGAACAAAAGAAATAAAGGCAAAATGAGAGAAAACCAGACAAAAGGGCAGCATGAGAGAAAGACAGATGTAGAGGCACAATGAGAATAAGACATAAATAAAGGCACAATGAGGGAAAGACAGAAATGATGGCTTGATGAGAGAAAGACAGATATAAAGGCACAATGAGATAAAGACAGAAATAAAGCCACAATGAGGGAAAGACAGAACAATGGCACAATGAAAGAAAGACAGATAGAAAGGCAGAATGAAAGAAAGACAGAAATAAAGACACAATGAAAGAAAGACAGATATAAAAGCACAATGAGAGAATGACAGAAATAAAGGCACAATGAGATAAAGACAGAAATAAAGCCACAATGAGGGAAAGACAGAAAAATGCCACAATGAAAGAAAGACAGATATAAAGGCACAATGAAAGAAAGACAGAAATAAAGACACAATGATAGAAAGACAGATATAAAGGCACAATGAGAGAATGACAGAAATAAAGGCACAATGAGGGAAAGACAGAAATAAAGGCACAAGGACGGAAAGACAGAAATAAAGGCACAATGAGGGAAAGACAGAAAGATGGCACAATGAAAGAAAGACAGATAGAAAGGCACAATGAAAGAAAGACAGAAATAAAGACACAATGAAAGAAAGACAGATATAAAGGCACAATGAGAAAATGACAGAAATAAAGGCACATTGAGGGAAAGACAGAAATAAAGGCACAAGGAGGGAAAGACAGATGTAGAGGCACAATGAGAAAAAGACATAAATAAAGGCACAATGAGAGAAAGACAGATGTAAAGGCACAATGAGAGAAAGACAGACATAAAGGCAAATTGAGAGAAAGACAGAAATAAAGGCACAATGAGATCAAGACAGAAATAAAGCCACAACGAGGGAAAGACAGAAAAATGTCACAATGAAAGAAAGACAGATAGAAAGCCAGAATGAAAGAAAGACAGAAATAAAGACACAATGAAAGAAAGAAAGATATAAACGCACAATGAGAGAATGACAGATATAAAGGCACAATGAGAGAATGACAGATATAAAGGCAGAATGAGAGAAAGATGTAGAGGCACAATGAGAAAAGGACATAAATAAATTCACAATGAGAGAAAGAGAGAAATAAATGCACAATGAGAGAAAGACAGTCCTTAAGGCACAATGAGAGAAAGACAGACATAAAGGCATAATGAGAGAAAGACAGAAATAAGGGCACAATGAGAGAAAGACAGAAATAAAGGCACAATGAAAGAAAGACAGAAATAAAGGCACAATGAGAGAATGACAGAAATAAAGGCACAATGAGGGAAAGACAGAAATAAAGGCACAATGAGGAAAAGACAGAAATAAAGGCACAATGAGGGAAAGTCAGAAATAATGGCACAATGAAATAAAGAAAGACATAAAGGCACAATGATAGAAAGACAGACAAAAAGGCACAATGAGAGAAAGACAGAAATAAAGGCACAATGAAATAAGGACAGACAGAAAGGCACAAAAAAAGAAAGACAGAAATTAAGGCACAATGAGAGAAAGACAGATAGAAGGGCACAATGAAAGAAAGATAGAAATGAAGGCAGAATGAAAGTAAGACAGAAATAAAGGCAAAATGAGAGAAAACCAGACAGAAGGGCACCATGTGAGAAAGACAGATGTAGAGGCACAATGAGAAAAAGACAATAATAAAGGCACAATGAGAGAAAGACAGAAGTAAAGGCACAATGACGGAAAGAAAGACATAAAGGCAAATTGAGAGAAAGACAGAAATAAAGGCAAAATGAGAGAAAGACAGAAATAAAGGCACAATGCGAGAAAGACATATATAAAGGCACAATGAGAGAATCACAGATATAAAGGCAGAGTGAGAGAAAGACAGATGTAGAGGCACAATGAGAAAAAGAGATAAATAAAGGCACAATGAGAGAAAGAAAGAAAAAAAGGCACAATGAGAGAAAGACAGACATAAAGGCACAATGAGAGAAAGACAGAAATTAATGCACAAAGAAAAAAGGACGGAAATACAGGCACAATGAGGAAAAGACAGAAATAAAGGCACAATGAGAGAAAGACACAAAAAAAGGAACCATGAAAGAAAGACAGACATGAAGGCACAATGAGAGAAAGACAGACATAAAGGCACAATGAGAGAAAGACAGAAATAAAGCCAGAATGAGGGAAAGACAGAAAAATGGCACAATGAAAGAAAGACAGATAGAAAGCCACAATGAAAGAAAGACAGAAATAAAGGCAGAATGAAAGTAAGACAGAAACAAAGGCACAATGAGAAAAAGACAGATGTAGAGGCACAATGAGAAAAAGACAATAATAAAGGCACAATGAGGGAAAGACAGAAAAGTGGCACAATGAAAGAAAGACAGATAGAAAGCCAAAATGAAAGAAAGACAGAAAAAAAGACACAATGAAAGAAAAACAAATATAAAGGCACAATGATAGAATGACAGATATAAAGGCACAATGAGAGAACAAAAGAAATAAAGGCAAAATGAGAGAAAACCAGACAAAAGGGCAGCATGAGAGAAAGACAGATGTAGAGGCACAATGAGAATGAGACATAAATAAAGGCACAATGAGGGAAAGACAGAAATGATGGCTTGATGAGAGAAAGACAGATATAAAGGCACAATGAGATAAAGACAGAAATAAAGGCACAATGAGGGAAAGACAGAACAATGCCACAATGAAAGAAAGACAGATAGAAAGGCAGAATGAAAGAAAGACAGAAATAAAGACACAATGAAAGAAAGACAGATATAAAAGCACAATGAGAGAATGACAGAAATAAAGGCACAATGAGATAAAGACAGAAATAAAGCCACAATGAGGGAAAGACAGAAAAATGCCACAATGAAAGAAAGACAGATAGAAAGGCACAATGAAAGAAAGACAGAAATAAAGACACAATGATAGAAAGACAGATATAAAGGCACAATGAGAGAATGACAGAAATAAAGGCACAATGAGGGAAAGACAGAAATAAAGGCACAAGGACAGAAAGACAGAAATAAAGGCACAATGAGGGAAAGACAGAAAAATGGCACAATGAAAGAAAGACAGATAGAAAGGCACAATGAAAGAAAGACAGAAATAAAGACACAATGAAAGAAAGACAGATATAAAGGCACAATGAGAGAATGACAGAAATAAAGGCACATTGAGGGAAAGACAGAAATAAAGGCACAAGGAGGGAAAGACAGAAATAAAGGCACAATGAGAGAAAACCAGACATAAGGGCACCATGAGAGAAAGACAGATGTAGAGGCACAATGAGAAAAAGACATAAATAAAGGCACAATGAGGGAAAGACAGAAATGATGGCTTGATGAGAGAAAGACAGATATAAAGGCACAATGAGATAAAGACAGAAATAAAGCCACAATGAGGGAAAGACAGAACAATGGCACAATGAAAGAAAGACAGATAGAAAGGCAGAATGAAAGAAAGACAGAAATAAAGACACAATGAAAGAAAGACAGATATAAAAGCACAATGAGAGAATGACAGAAATAAAGGCACAATGAGATAAAGACAGAAATAAAGCCACAATGAGGGAAAGACAGAAAAATGCCACAATGAAAGAAAGACAGATAGAAAGGCACAATGAAAGAAAGACAGAAATAAAGACACAATGATAGAAAGACAGATATAAAGGCACAATGAGAGAATGACAGTAATAAAGGCACAATGAGGGAAAGACAGAAATAAAGGCACAAGGACGGAAAGACAGAAATAAAGGCACAATGAGGGAAAGACAGAAAAATGGCACAATGAAAGAAAGACAGATAGAAAGGCACAATGAAAGAAATACAGAAATAAAGACACAATGAAAGAAAGACAGATATAAAGGCACAATGAGAGAATGACAGAAATAAAGGCACATTGAGGGAAAGACAGAAATAAAGGCACAAGGAGGGAAAGACAGAAATAAAGGCACAATGAGAGAAAACCAGACATAAGGGCACCATGAGAGAAAGACAGATGTAGAGGCACAATGAGAAAAAGACATAAATAAAGGCACAATGACAAAAAGACAGATGTAAAGGCACAATGAGAGAAAGACAGACATAAAGGCAAATTGAGAGAAAGACAGAAATAAAGGCACAATGAGATCAAGACAGAAATAAAGCCACAACGAGGGAAAGACAGAAAAATGGCACAATGAAAGAAAGACAGATAGAAAGCCAGAATGAAAGAAAGACAGAAATAAAGACACAATGAAAGAAAAAAAGATATATACGCACAATGAGAGAATGACAGATATAAAGGCACAATGAGAGAATGACAGATATAAAGGCAGAATGAGAGAAAGATGTAGAGGCACAATGAGAAAAGGACATAAATAAATTCACAATGAGAGAAAGAGAGAAATAAATGCACAATGAGAGAAAGACAGTCCTTAAGGCACAATGAGAGAAAGACAGACATAAAGGCATAATGAGAGAAAGACAGAAATAAGGGCACAATGAGAGAAAGACAGAAATAAAGGCACAATGAGAGAAAGACAGACATAAAGGCACAATGAGAGAAAGACATAAATGAAGGCACGATGAGAGAAAGACAGACATAAAGGCACAATGAGATCAAGACAGAAATAAAGCGGCAATGATGGAAAGACAGAACAATGGCACAATGAAAGAAAGACAGATGGAATGGCACAATGAAAGAAAGAAAGAAATAAAGACACAATGAAAGAAAGACAGATATAAACGCAAAATGAGAGAATGACAAAAATAAAGGCACAATGAGGGAAAGACAGAAATAAAGGCACAATCAGGAAAAGACAGAAATGAAGGCACAATGAGGGAAAGTCAGAAGTAATGGCACAATGAAATAAGGACAGACATGAAGGCACAATGAGAGAAAGACAGAATTAAAGGCACAATAAAGGAAAGACAGAAATAATGGCACAATGAGAGAAAGACAGAAATAAAGGCACAATGATAGAAAGACAGACAAAAAGGCACAATGAGAGAAAGACAGAAATAAAGGCACAATGAAAGAAGGACAGACAGAAAGGCACGAAGAAAGACAGACAGAAATAAAGGCACAATGAAAGAAAGATAGAAATAAAGGCAGAATGAAAGAAAGACAGATATAAAGGCACAATGCAGGAAAGACAAATATAAAGGCACAGTGAGAGAAAGACAGAAATAAAGGCACAATGAGAGAAAGACAGAAATAAAGGCAAAATGCGAGAAAGACAGATACAAAGGCAAAATGAGAGAATGACAGATATAAAGGCAGAATGAGAGATAGATGTAGAGGCACAATGAGAAAAGGACATAAATAAATTCACAATGAGAGAAAGACAGACATAAAGGCACAATGAGAGAAAGAAAGAAATAAATGCACAATGAGAGAAGGACAGTCCTTAAGGCACAATGAGAGAAAGAAAGACATAAAGGCATAATGAGAGAAAGACAGAAATAAGGGCACAATGAGAGAAAGACAGAAATAAAGGCACAATGAAAGAAAGACAGAAATAAAGGCACAATGAGAGAAAGACAGACATAAAGGCACAATGAGAGAAAGACAGAAATGAAGGCACGATGAGAGAAAGACAGACATAAAGGCACAATGAGGGAAAGACAGAACAATGGCACAATGAAAGAAAGACAGAGAGAAAGGCAGAATGAAAGAAAGACAGAAATAAAGACACAATTAAAGAAAGACAGATATAAACACAAAATGAGAGAATGAAAGAAATAAAGCCACAATGAGGGAAAGATAGAAAAATGGCACAATGAAAGAAAGACAGATAGAAAGGCACAATGAAAGAAAGACAGAATTAAAGACACAATGAAAGAAAGACAGATATAAAGGCACAATGAGAGAATGACAGAAATAAAGGCACAATGAGGGAAAGACAGAAATAAAGGCACAAGGAGGGAAAGACAGAAATAAAGGCACAATGAGGGAAAGACAGAAAAATGGCACAATGAAAGAAAGACAGATAGAAAGGCACAATGAAAGAAAGACAGAAATAAAGACACAATGAAAGAAAGACAGATATAAAGGCACAATGAGAGAATGACAGAAATAAGGGCACAATGAGAGAAAGACAGAAATAAAGGCACAATGAGAGAAAGAAAGACATAAAGGCACAATGAGAGAAAGACAGAATTAAAGACACAATGAAAGAAAGACAGATATAAAGGCACAATGAGAGAATGACAGAAATAAAGGCACATTGAGGGAAAGACAGAAATAAAGGCACAAGGAGGGAAAGACAGAAATAAAGGCACAATGAGAGAAAACCAGACATAAGGGCACCATGAGAGAAAGACAGATGTAGAGGCACAATGAGAAAAAGACATAAATAAAGGCACAATGAGAGAAAGACAGATGTAAAGGCACAATGAGAGAAAGACAGACATAAAGGCAAATTGAGAGAAAGACAGAAATAAAGGCACAATGAGATCAAGACAGAAATAAAGCCACAACGAGGGAAAGACAGAAAAATGGCACAATGAAAGAAAGACAGATAGAAAGCCAGAATGAAAGAAAGACAGAAATAAAGACACAATGAAAGAAAGAAAGATATAAACGCACAATGAGAGAATGACAGATATAAAGGCACAATGAGAGAATGACAGATATAAAGGCAGAATGAGAGAAAGATGTAGAGGCACAATGAGAAAAGGACATAAATAAATTCACAATGAGAGAAAGAGAGAAATAAATGCACAATGAGAGAAAGACAGTCCTTAAGGCACAATGAGAGAAAGACAGACATAAAGGCATAATGAGAGAAAGACAGAAATAAGGGCACAATGAGAGAAAGACAGAAATAAAGGCACAATGAGAGAAAGACAGATATAAAGGCACAATGAGAGAAAGACAGAAATGAAGGCACGATGAGAGAAAGACAAACATAAAGGCACAATGAGATCAAGACAGAAATAAAGCGGAAATGATGGAAAGACAGAACAATGGCACAATGAAAGAAAGACAGATGGAATGGCACAATGAAAGAAAGAAAGAAATAAAGACACAATGAAAGAAAGACAGATATAAACGCAAAATGAGAGAATGACAAAAATAAAGGCACAATGAGGGAAAGACAGAAATAAAGGCACAATCAGGAAAAGACAGAAATGAAGGCACAATGAGGGAAAGTCAGAAGTAATGGCACAATGAAATAAGGACAGACATGAAGGCACAATGAGAGAAAGACAGAATTAAAGGCACAATAAAGGAAAGACAGAAATAATGGCACAATGAGAGAAAGACAGAAATAAAGGCACAATGATTGAAGGACAGACAAAAAGGCACAATGAGAGAAAGACAGAAATAAAGGCACAATGAAAGAAGGACAGACAGAAAGGCACGAAGAAAGACAGACAGAAATAAAGGCACAATGAAAGAAAGATAGAAATAAAGGCAGAATGAAAGAAAGACAGATATAAAGGCACAATGCAAGAAAGACAAATATAAAGGCACAGTGAGAGAAAGACAGAAATAAAGGCACAATGAGAGAAAGACAGAAATAAAGGCAAAATGCGAGAAAGACAGATACAAAGGCAAAATGAGAGAATGACAGATATAACGGCAGAATGAGAGATAGATGTAGAGGCACAATGAGAAAAGGACATAAATAAATTCACAATGAGAGAAAGACAGACATAAAGGCACAATGAGAGAAAGAAAGAAATAAATGCACAATGAGAGAAGGACAGTCCTTAAGGCACAATGAGAGAAAGAAAGACATAAAGGCATAATGAGAGAAAGACAGAAATAAGGGCACAATGAGAGAAAGACAGAAATAAAGGCACAATGAAAGAAAGACAGAAATAAAGGCACAATGAGAGAAAGACAGACATAAAGGCACAATGAGAGAAAGACAGAAATGAAGGCACGATGAGAGAAAGACAGACATAAAGGCACAATGAGGGAAAGACAGAACAATGGCACAATGAAAGAAAGACAGAGAGAAAGGCAGAATGAAAGAAAGACAGAAATAAAGACACAATTAAAGAAAGACAGATATAAACACAAAATGAGAGAATGACAGAAATAAAGCCACAATGAGGGAAAGATAGAAAAATGGCACAATGAAAGAAAGACAGAGAGAAAGGCACAATGAAAGAAAGACAGAATTAAAGGCACAATGAAAGAAAGACAGATATAAAGGCACAATGAGAGAATGACAGAAATAAAGGCACAATGAGGGAAAGACAGAAATAAAGGCACAAGGAGGGAAAGACAGAAATAAAGGCACAATGAGGGAAAGACAGAAAAATGGCACAATGAAAGAAAGACAGATAGAAAGGCACAATGAAAGAAAGACAGAAATAAAGACACAATGAAAGAAAGACAGATATAAAGGCACAATGAGAGAATGACAGAAATAAGGGCACAATGAGAGAAAGAAAGACATAAAGGCACAATGAGAGAAAGACAGAATTAAAGACACAATGAAAGAAAGACAGATATAAAGGCACAATGAGAGAATGACAGAAATAAAGGCACATTGAGGGAAAGACAGAAATAAAGGCACAAGGAGGGAAAGACAGAAATAAAGGCACAATGAGAGAAAACCAGACATAAGGGCACCATGAGAGAAAGACAGATGTAGAGGCACAATGAGAAAAAGACATAAATAAAGGCACAATGAGAGAAAGACAGATGTAAAGGCACAATGAGAGAAAGACAGACATAAAGGCAAATTGAGAGAAAGACAGAAATAAAGGCACAATGAGAGAATGACCGAAATAAAGGCACAATGCGAGAAAGACAGATACAAAGGCACAATGAGAGAAAGACAGAAATGAAGGCACGATGAGAGAAAGACAGACATAAAGGCACAATGAGGGAAAGACAGAACAATGGCACAATGAAAGAAAGACAGAGAGAAAGGCAGAATGAAAGAAAGACAGAAATAAAGACACAATTAAAGAAAGACAGATATAAACACAAAATGAGAGAATGACAGAAATAAAGGCACAATGAGGGAAAGACAGAAATAAAGGCACAAGGAGGGAAAGACAGAAATAAAGGCACAATGAGGGAAAGACAGAAAAATGGCACAATGAAAGAAAGACAGAAATAAAGACACAATGAAAGAAAGACGGATATAAAGGCACAATGAGAGAATGACAGAAATAAGGGCACAATGAGAGAAAGACAGAAATAAAGGCACAATGAGAGAAAGAAAGACATAAAGGCACAATGAGAGAAAGACAGAATTAAAGACACAATGAAAGAAAGACAGATATAAAGGCACAATGAGAGAATGACAGAAATAAAGGCACATTGAGGGAAAGACAGAAATAAAGGCACAAGGAGGGAAAGACAGAAATAAAGGCACAATGAGAGAAAACCAGACATAAGGGCACCATGAGAGAAAGACAGATGTAGAGGCACAATGAGAAAAAGACATAAATAAAGGCACAATGACAAAAAGACAGATGTAAAGGCACAATGAGAGAAAGACAGACATAAAGGCAAATTGAGAGAAAGACAGAAATAAAGGCACAATGAGATCAAGACAGAAATAAAGCCACAACGAGGGAAAGACAGAAAAATGGCACAATGAAAGAAAGACAGATAGAAAGCCAGAATGAAAGAAAGACAGAAATAAAGACACAATGAAAGAAAGAAAGATATAAACGCACAATGAGAGAATGACAGATATAAAGGCACAATGAGAGAATGACAGATATAAAGGCAGAATGAGAGAAAGATGTAGAGGCACAATGAGAAAAGGACATAAATAAATTCACAATGAGAGAAAGAGAGAAATAAATGCACAATGAGAGAAAGACAGTCCTTAAGGCACAATGAGAGAAAGACAGACATAAAGGCATAATGAGAGAAAGACAGAAATAAGGGCACAATGAGAGAAAGACAGAAATAAAGGCACAATGAGAGAAAGACAGAAATGAAGGCACGATGAGAGAAAGACAGACATAAAGGCACAATGAGATCAAGACAGAAATAAAGCGGCAATGATGGAAAGACAGAACAATGGCACAATGAAAGAAAGACAGATGGAATGGCACAATGAAAGAAAGAAAGAAATAAAGACACAATGAAAGAAAGACAGATATAAACGCAAAATGAGAGAATGACAAAAATAAAGGCACAATGAGGGAAAGACAGAAATAAAGGCACAATCAGGAAAAGACAGAAATGAAGGCACAATGAGGGAAAGTCAGAAGTAATGGCACAATGAAATAAGGACAGACATGAAGGCACAATGAGAGAAAGACAGAATTAAAGGCACAATAAAGGAAAGACAGAAATAATGGCACAATGAGAGAAAGACAGAAATAAAGGCACAATGATAGAAAGACAGACAAAAAGGCACAATGAGAGAAAGACAGAAATAAAGGCACAATGAAAGAAGGACAGACAGAAAGGCACGAAGAAAGACAGACAGAAATAAAGGCACAATGAAAGAAAGATAGAAATAAAGGCAGAATGAAAGAAAGACAGATATAAAGGCACAATGCAAGAAAGACAAATATAAAGGCACAGTGAGAGAAAGACAGAAATAAAGGCACAATGAGAGAAAGACAGAAATAAAGGCAAAATGCGAGAAAGACAGATACAAAGGCAAAATGAGAGAATGACAGATATAAAGGCAGAATGAGAGATAGATGTAGAGGCACAATGAGAAAAGGACATAAATAAATTCACAATGAGAGAAAGACAGACATAAAGACACAATGAGAGAAAGAAAGAAAGAAATGCACAATGAGAGAAGGACAGTCCTTAAGGCACAATGAGAGAAAGAAAGACATAAAGGCATAATGAGAGAAAGACAGAAGTAAGGGCACAATGAGAGAAAGACAGAAATAAAGGCACAAAGAAAGAAAGACAGAAATAAAGGCACAATGAGAGAAAGACAGACATAAAGGCACAATGAGAGAAAGACAGAAATGAAGGCACAATGAGGGAAAGACAGAACAATGGCACAATGAAAGAAAGACAGAGAGAAAGGCAGAATGAAAGAAAGACAGAAATAAAGACACAATTAAAGAAAGACAGATATAAACACAAAATGAGAGAATGACAGAAATAAAGCCACAATGAGGGAAAGATAGAAAAATGGCACAATGAAAGAAAGACAGATAGAAAGGCACAATGAAAGAAAGACAGAATTAAAGACACAATGAAAGAAAGACAGATATAAAGGCACAATGAGAGAATGACAGAAATAAAGGCACAATGAGGGAAAGACAGAAATAAAGGCACAAGGAGGGAAAGACAGAAATAAAGGCACAATGAGGGAAAGACAGAAAAATGGCACAATGAAAGAAAGACAGAAATAAAGACACAATGAAAGAAAGACAGATATAAAGGCACAATGAGAGAATGACAGAAATAAGGGCACAATGAGAGAAAGACAGAAATAAAGGCACAATGAGAGAAAGAAAGACATAAAGGCACAATGAGAGAAAGACAGAATTAAAGACACAATGAAAGAAAGACAGATATAAAGGCACAATGAGAGAATGACAGAAATAAAGGCACATTGAGGGAAAGACAGAAATAAAGGCACAAGGAGGGAAAGACAGAAATAAAGGCACAATGAGAGAAAACCAGACATAAGGGCACCATGAGAGAAAGACAGATGTAGAGGCACAATGAGAAAAAGACATAAATAAAGGCACAATGACAAAAAGACAGATGTAAAGGCACAATGAGAGAAAGACAGACATAAAGGCAAATTGAGAGAAAGACAGAAATAAAGGCACAATGAGATCAAGACAGAAATAAAGCCACAACGAGGGAAAGACAGAAAAATGGCACAATGAAAGAAAGACAGATAGAAAGCCAGAATGAAAGAAAGACAGAAATAAAGACACAATGAAAGAAAGAAAGATATAAACGCACAATGAGAGAATGACAGATATAAAGGCACAATGAGAGAATGACAGATATAAAGGCAGAATGAGAGAAAGATGTAGAGGCACAATGAGAAAAGGACATAAATAAATTCACAATGAGAGAAAGAGAGAAATAAATGCACAATGAGAGAAAGACAGTCCTTAAGGCACAATGAGAGAAAGACAGACATAAAGGCATAATGAGAGAAAGACAGAAATAAGGGCACAATGAGAGAAAGACAGAAATAAAGGCACAATGAGAGAAAGACAGAAATCCCGCTGCGCGATGCCGCCCTCCGCCCAATGAGCTCCCGCCCAGACATCCAAAGGCCCTGCGGCCCGAGCCCCGGCCCCTGCAGAAATCGCTAGGCCTGGCATGATGCCCGAAAGCCCGAACAAATGCCACAATGCCAGCCGAAAGCTATCACCGCTCCCCTGCGCGAATGCCCCCCTCACAGGCCCCGAAAGCAAAGAAGCAAAATCCGGCCCCCCATGAAAGACAGCCTCAGCCCTGGCCGGTCCCTCTTCTGTGCCCCGTCGCCGTCCGGCCAAATGCCCTAAGGCGACAATGCCGGCCCCATGAAAGCCCCCCGCCCGCCTCCGGCCCCATTCCCCGGCCCGACCGCCCTGAAGCTCCAAATGAGCGAAAGCCAGACTCCGGCCAATGTCGCCCAGACCGCCCCTACGGCCCAATGCGCGACCGACACCCTACCAGGCCCAAGCCAGCCGGCCGAAAGCCCGGCCCTCCCGAAAGCCGCCCTCAATCCGGCCCCCTGAAAGACAGCTCACCATCCCGGCCGCCTGCCCGCCCGCCCGATTCTCAAGGCCACCATGCCAGGAAAGACAGAAAAAAGGCACAATGAGAGAAAGACAGCAATAAAGGCACAATGAGAGAAAGACAGAAAAAAGGCCACAATGCAGAGAAAGACAGATCCAAAGTGCAAAATGAGAGAAAGACAGAAAAAGGCAGAATGAGAGAAAGACAGATGTATAGGGGCACAATGAGAAAAGGACATAAATACATTCACAATGAGAGAAAGACAGATCATAAAGAACACAATGAGAGAAAGACAGAAAAAGAAGAAAGAAAAAGTGCAATGAGAAGAGGAAAGACAGAACTTAAGGACACAAAAAAGCAAATGCATAATACATATGAGAGAATAGAAGAAATAAAACCCAATTTTAAAGCACATAGAGAAGGAAGCATCCATAAGGCACAAGAGAGAAAGAAAGACATAAAGGCATAATGAGAGAAAGACAGAAGTAAGGGCACAATGAGAGAAAGACAGAAATAAAGGCACAAAGAAAGAAAGACAGAAATAAAGGCACAATGAGAGAAAGACAGACATAAAGGCACAATGAGAGAAAGACAGAAATGAAGGCACAATGAGGGAAAGACAGAACAATGGCACAATGAAAGAAAGACAGAGAGAAAGGCAGAATGAAAGAAAGACAGAAATAAAGACACAATTAAAGAAAGACAGATATAAACACAAAATGAGAGAATGACAGAAATAAAGCCACAATGAGGGAAAGATAGAAAAATGGCACAATGAAAGAAAGACAGATAGAAAGGCACAATGAAAGAAAGACAGAATTAAAGACACAATGAAAGAAAGACAGATATAAAGGCACAATGAGAGAATGACAGAAATAAAGGCACAATGAGGGAAAGACAGAAATAAAGGCACAAGGAGGGAAAGACAGAAATAAAGGCACAATGAGGGAAAGACAGAAAAATGGCACAATGAAAGAAAGACAGAAATAAAGACACAATGAAAGAAAGACAGATATAAAGGCACAATGAGAGAATGACAGAAATAAGGGCACAATGAGAGAAAGACAGAAATAAAGGCACAATGAGAGAAAGAAAGACATAAAGGCACAATGAGAGAAAGACAGAATTAAAGACACAATGAAAGAAAGACAGATATAAAGGCACAATGAGAGAATGACAGAAATAAAGGCACATTGAGGGAAAGACAGAAATAAAGGCACAAGGAGGGAAAGACAGAAATAAAGGCACAATGAGAGAAAACCAGACATAAGGGCACCATGAGAGAAAGACAGATGTAGAGGCACAATGAGAAAAAGACATAAATAAAGGCACAATGACAAAAAGACAGATGTAAAGGCACAATGAGAGAAAGACAGACATAAAGGCAAATTGAGAGAAAGACAGAAATAAAGGCACAATGAGATCAAGACAGAAATAAAGCCACAACGAGGGAAAGACAGAAAAATGGCACAATGAAAGAAAGACAGATAGAAAGCCAGAATGAAAGAAAGACAGAAATAAAGACACAATGAAAGAAAGAAAGATATAAACGCACAATGAGAGAATGACAGATATAAAGGCACAATGAGAGAATGACAGATATAAAGGCAGAATGAGAGAAAGATGTAGAGGCACAATGAGAAAAGGACATAAATAAATTCACAATGAGAGAAAGAGAGAAATAAATGCACAATGAGAGAAAGACAGTCCTTAAGGCACAATGAGAGAAAGACAGACATAAAGGCATAATGAGAGAAAGACAGAAATAAGGGCACAATGAGAGAAAGACAGAAATAAAGGCACAATGAGAGAAAGACAGAAATGAAGGCACGATGAGAGAAAGACAGACATAAAGGCACAATGAGATCAAGACAGAAATAAAGCGGCAATGATGGAAAGACAGAACAATGGCACAATGAAAGAAAGACAGATGGAATGGCACAATGAAAGAAAGAAAGAAATAAAGACACAATGAAAGAAAGACAGATATAAACGCAAAATGAGAGAATGACAAAAATAAAGGCACAATGAGGGAAAGACAGAAATAAAGGCACAATCAGGAAAAGACAGAAATGAAGGCACAATGAGGGAAAGTCAGAAGTAATGGCACAATGAAATAAGGACAGACATGAAGGCACAATGAGAGAAAGACAGAATTAAAGGCACAATAAAGGAAAGACAGAAATAATGGCACAATGAGAGAAAGACAGAAATAAAGGCACAATGATAGAAAGACAGACAAAAAGGCACAATGAGAGAAAGACAGAAATAAAGGCACAATGAAAGAAGGACAGACAGAAAGGCACGAAGAAAGACAGACAGAAATAAAGGCACAATGAAAGAAAGATAGAAATAAAGGCAGAATGAAAGAAAGACAGATATAAAGGCACAATGCAAGAAAGACAAATATAAAGGCACAGTGAGAGAAAGACAGAAATAAAGGCACAATGAGAGAAAGACAGAAATAAAGGCAAAATGCGAGAAAGACAGATACAAAGGCAAAATGAGAGAATGACAGATATAAAGGCAGAATGAGAGATAGATGTAGAGGCACAATGAGAAAAGGACATAAATAAATTCACAATGAGAGAAAGACAGACATAAAGACACAATGAGAGAAAGAAAGAAAGAAATGCACAATGAGAGAAGGACAGTCCTTAAGGCACAATGAGAGAAAGAAAGACATAAAGGCATAATGAGAGAAAGACAGAAGTAAGGGCACAATGAGAGAAAGACAGAAATAAAGGCACAAAGAAAGAAAGACAGAAATAAAGGCACAATGAGAGAAAGACAGACATAAAGGCACAATGAGAGAAAGACAGAAATGAAGGCACAATGAGGGAAAGACAGAACAATGGCACAATGAAAGAAAGACAGAGAGAAAGGCAGAATGAAAGAAAGACAGAAATAAAGACACAATTAAAGAAAGACAGATATAAACACAAAATGAGAGAATGACAGAAATAAAGCCACAATGAGGGAAAGATAGAAAAATGGCACAATGAAAGAAAGACAGATAGAAAGGCACAATGAAAGAAAGACAGAATTAAAGACACAATGAAAGAAAGACAGATATAAAGGCACAATGAGAGAATGACAGAAATAAAGGCACAATGAGGGAAAGACAGAAATAAAGGCACAAGGAGGGAAAGACAGAAATAAAGGCACAATGAGGGAAAGACAGAAAAATGGCACAATGAAAGAAAGACAGAAATAAAGACACAATGAAAGAAAGACAGATATAAAGGCACAATGAGAGAATGACAGAAATAAGGGCACAATGAGAGAAAGACAGAAATAAAGGCACAATGAGAGAAAGAAAGACATAAAGGCACAATGAGAGAAAGACAGAATTAAAGACACAATGAAAGAAAGACAGATATAAAGGCACAATGAGAGAATGACAGAAATAAAGGCACATTGAGGGAAAGACAGAAATAAAGGCACAAGGAGGGAAAGACAGAAATAAAGGCACAATGAGAGAAAACCAGACATAAGGGCACCATGAGAGAAAGACAGATGTAGAGGCACAATGAGAAAAAGACATAAATAAAGGCACAATGACAAAAAGACAGATGTAAAGGCACAATGAGAGAAAGACAGACATAAAGGCAAATTGAGAGAAAGACAGAAATAAAGGCACAATGAGATCAAGACAGAAATAAAGCCACAACGAGGGAAAGACAGAAAAATGGCACAATGAAAGAAAGACAGATAGAAAGCCAGAATGAAAGAAAGACAGAAATAAAGACACAATGAAAGAAAGAAAGATATAAACGCACAATGAGAGAATGACAGATATAAAGGCACAATGAGAGAATGACAGATATAAAGGCAGAATGAGAGAAAGATGTAGAGGCACAATGAGAAAAGGACATAAATAAATTCACAATGAGAGAAAGAGAGAAATAAATGCACAATGAGAGAAAGACAGTCCTTAAGGCACAATGAGAGAAAGACAGACATAAAGGCATAATGAGAGAAAGACAGAAATAAGGGCACAATGAGAGAAAGACAGAAATAAAGGCACAATGAGAGAAAGACAGAAATGAAGGCACGATGAGAGAAAGACAGACATAAAGGCACAATGAGATCAAGACAGAAATAAAGCGGCAATGATGGAAAGACAGAACAATGGCACAATGAAAGAAAGACAGATGGAATGGCACAATGAAAGAAAGAAAGAAATAAAGACACAATGAAAGAAAGACAGATATAAACGCAAAATGAGAGAATGACAAAAATAAAGGCACAATGAGGGAAAGACAGAAATAAAGGCACAATCAGGAAAAGACAGAAATGAAGGCACAATGAGGGAAAGTCAGAAGTAATGGCACAATGAAATAAGGACAGACATGAAGGCACAATGAGAGAAAGACAGAATTAAAGGCACAATAAAGGAAAGACAGAAATAATGGCACAATGAGAGAAAGACAGAAATAAAGGCACAATGATAGAAAGACAGACAAAAAGGCACAATGAGAGAAAGACAGAAATAAAGGCACAATGAAAGAAGGACAGACAGAAAGGCACGAAGAAAGACAGACAGAAATAAAGGCACAATGAAAGAAAGATAGAAATAAAGGCAGAATGAAAGAAAGACAGATATAAAGGCACAAGGCAAGAAAGACAAATATAAAGGCACAGTGAGAGAAAGACAGAAATAAAGGCACAATGAGAGAAAGACAGAAATGAAGGCAAAATGCGAGAAAGACAGATACAAAGGCAAAATGAGAGAATGACAGATATAAAGGCAGAATGAGAGATAGATGTAGAGGCACAATGAGAAAAGGACATAAATAAATTCACAATGAGAGAAAGACAGACATAAAGGCACAATGAGAGAAAGAAAGAAATAAATGCACAATGAGAGAAGGACAGTCCTTAAGGCACAATGAGAGAAAGAAAGACATAAAGGCATAATGAGAGAAAGACAGAAGTAAGGGCACAATGAGAGAAAGACAGAAATAAAGGCACAATGAAAGAAAGACAGAAATAAAGGCACAATGAGAGAAAGACAGACATAAAGGCACAATGAGGGAAAGACAGAACAATGGCACAATGAAAGAAAGACAGAGAGAAAGGCAGAATGAAAGAAAGACAGAAATAAAGACACAATTAAAGAAAGACAGATATAAACACAAAATGAGAGAATGACAGAAATAAAGCCACAATGAGGGAAAGAAAGAAATAAATGCACAATGAGAGAAGGACAGTCCTTAAGGCACAATGAGAGAAAGAAAGACATAAAGGCATAATGAGAGAAAGACAGAAGTAAGGGCACAATGAAAGAAAGAAAGAAATAAAGACACAATGAAAGAAAGACAGATATAAACGCAAAATGAGAGAATGACAAAAATAAAGGCACAATGAGGGAAAGACAGAAATAAAGGCACAATCAGGAAAAGACAGAAATGAAGGCACAATGAGGGAAAGTCAGAAGTAATGGCACAATGAAATAAGGACAGACATGAAGGCACAATGAGAGAAAGACAGAATTAAAGGCACAATAAAGGAAAGACAGAAATAATGGCACAATGAGAGAAAGACAGAAATAAAGGCACAATGATAGAAAGACAGACAAAAAGGCACAATGAGAGAAAGACAGAAATAAAGGCACAATGAAAGAAGGACAGACAGAAAGGCACGAAGAAAGACAGACAGAAATAAAGGCACAATGAAAGAAAGATAGAAATAAAGGCAGAATGAAAGAAAGACAGATATAAAGGCACAATGCAAGAAAGACAAATATAAAGGCACAGTGAGAGAAAGACAGAAATAAAGGCACAATGAGAGAAAGACAGAAATAAAGGCAAAATGCGAGAAAGACAGATACAAAGGCAAAATGAGAGAATGACAGATATAAAGGCAGAATGAGAGATAGATGTAGAGGCACAATGAGAAAAGGACATAAATAAATTCACAATGAGAGAAAGACAGACATAAAGACACAATGAGAGAAAGAAAGAAATAAATGCACAATGAGAGAAGGACAGTCCTTAAGGCACAATGAGAGAAAGAAAGACATAAAGGCATAATGAGAGAAAGACAGAAGTAAGGGCACAATGAGAGAAAGACAGAAATAAAGGCACAATGAAAGAAAGACAGAAATAAAGGCACAATGAGAGAAAGACAGACATAAAGGCACAATGAGAGAAAGACAGAAATGAAGGCACGATGAGAGAAAGACAGACATAAAGGCACAATGAGGGAAAGACAGAACAATGGCACAATGAAAGAAAGACAGAGAGAAAGGCAGAATGAAAGAAAGACAGAAATAAAGACACAATTAAAGAAAGACAGATATAAACACAAAATGAGAGAATGACAGAAATAAAGCCACAATGAGGGAAAGATAGAAAAATGGCACAATGAAAGAAAGACAGATAGAAAGGCACAATGAAAGAAAGACAGAATTAAAGACACAATGAAAGAAAGACAGATATAAAGGCACAATGAGAGAATGACAGAAATAAAGGCACAATGAGGGAAAGACAGAAATAAAGGCACAAGGAGGGAAAGACAGAAATAAAGGCACAATGAGGGAAAGACAGAAAAATGGCACAATGAAAGAAAGACAGAAATAAAGACACAATGAAAGAAAGACAGATATAAAGGCACAATGAGAGAATGACAGAAATAAGGGCACAATGAGAGAAAGACAGAAATAAAGGCACAATGAGAGAAAGAAAGACATAAAGGCACAATGAGAGAAAGACAGAATTAAAGACACAATGAAAGAAAGACAGATATAAAGGCACAATGAGAGAATGACAGAAATAAAGGCACATTGAGGGAAAGACAGAAATAAAGGCACAAGGAGGGAAAGACAGAAATAAAGGCACAATGAGAGAAAACCAGACATAAGGGCACCATGAGAGAAAGACAGATGTAGAGGCACAATGAGAAAAAGACATAAATAAAGGCACAATGACAAAAAGACAGATGTAAAGGCACAATGAGAGAAAGACAGACATAAAGGCAAATTGAGAGAAAGACAGAAATAAAGGCACAATGAGATCAAGACAGAAATAAAGCCACAACGAGGGAAAGACAGAAAAATGGCACAATGAAAGAAAGACAGATAGAAAGCCAGAATGAAAGAAAGACAGAAATAAAGACACAATGAAAGAAAGAAAGATATAAACGCACAATGAGAGAATGACAGATATAAAGGCACAATGAGAGAATGACAGATATAAAGGCAGAATGAGAGAAAGATGTAGAGGCACAATGAGAAAAGGACATAAATAAATTCACAATGAGAGAAAGAGAGAAATAAATGCACAATGAGAGAAAGACAGTCCTTAAGGCACAATGAGAGAAAGACAGACATAAAGGCATAATGAGAGAAAGACAGAAATAAGGGCACAATGAGAGAAAGACAGAAATAAAGGCACAATGAGAGAAAGACAGAAATGAAGGCACGATGAGAGAAAGACAGACATAAAGGCACAATGAGATCAAGACAGAAATAAAGCGGCAATGATGGAAAGACAGAACAATGGCACAATGAAAGAAAGACAGATGGAATGGCACAATGAAAGAAAGAAAGAAATAAAGACACAATGAAAGAAAGACAGATATAAACGCAAAATGAGAGAATGACAAAAATAAAGGCACAATGAGGGAAAGACAGAAATAAAGGCACAATCAGGAAAAGACAGAAATGAAGGCACAATGAGGGAAAGTCAGAAGTAATGGCACAATGAAATAAGGACAGACATGAAGGCACAATGAGAGAAAGACAGAATTAAAGGCACAATAAAGGAAAGACAGAAATAATGGCACAATGAGAGAAAGACAGAAATAAAGGCACAATGATAGAAAGACAGACAAAAAGGCACAATGAGAGAAAGACAGAAATAAAGGCACAATGAAAGAAGGACAGACAGAAAGGCACGAAGAAAGACAGACAGAAATAAAGGCACAATGAAAGAAAGATAGAAATAAAGGCAGAATGAAAGAAAGACAGATATAAAGGCACAATGCAAGAAAGACAAATATAAAGGCACAGTGAGAGAAAGACAGAAATAAAGGCACAATGAGAGAAAGACAGAAATAAAGGCAAAATGCGAGAAAGACAGATACAAAGGCAAAATGAGAGAATGACAGATATAAAGGCAGAATGAGAGATAGATGTAGAGGCACAATGAGAAAAGGACATAAATAAATTCACAATGAGAGAAAGACAGACATAAAGGCACAATGAGAGAAAGAAAGAAATAAATGCACAATGAGAGAAGGACAGTCCTTAAGGCACAATGAGAGAAAGAAAGACATAAAGGCATAATGAGAGAAAGACAGAAGTAAGGGCACAATGAGAGAAAGACAGAAATAAAGGCACAATGAAAGAAAGACAGAAATAAAGGCACAATGAGAGAAAGACAGACATAAAGGCACAATGAGGGAAAGACAGAACAATGGCACAATGAAAGAAAGACAGAGAGAAAGGCAGAATGAAAGAAAGACAGAAATAAAGACACAATTAAAGAAAGACAGATATAAACACAAAATGAGAGAATGACAGAGATAAAGCCACAATGAGGGAAAGATAGAAAAATGGCACAATGAAAGAAAGACAGATAGAAAGGCACAATGAAAGAAAGACAGAATTAAAGACACAATGAAAGAAAGACAGATATAAAGGCACAATGAGAGAATGACAGAAATAAAGGCACAATGAGGGAAAGACAGAAATAAAGGCACAAGGAGGGAAAGACAGAAATAAAGGCACAATGAGGGAAAGACAGAAAAATGGCACAATGAAAGAAAGACAGATAGAAAGGCACAATGAAAGAAAGACAGAAATAAAGACACAATGAAAGAAAGACAGATATAAAGGCACAATGAGAGAATGACAGAAATAAGGGCACAATGAGAGAAAGACAGAAATAAAGGCACAATGAGAGAAAGAAAGACATAAAGGCACAATGAGAGAAAGACAGAATTAAAGACACAATGAAAGAAAGACAGATATAAAGGCACAATGAGAGAATGACAGAAATAAAGGCACATTGAGGGAAAGACAGAAATAAAGGCACAAGGAGGGAAAGACAGAAATAAAGGCACAATGAGAGAAAACCAGACATAAGGGCACCATGAGAGAAAGACAGATGTAGAGGCACAATGAGAAAAAGACATAAATAAAGGCACAATGACAAAAAGACAGATGTAAAGGCACAATGAGAGAAAGACAGACATAAAGGCAAATTGAGAGAAAGACAGAAATAAAGGCACAATGAGATCAAGACAGAAATAAAGCCACAACGAGGGAAAGACAGAAAAATGGCACAATGAAAGAAAGACAGATAGAAAGCCAGAATGAAAGAAAGACAGAAATAAAGACACAATGAAAGAAAGAAAGATATAAACGCACAATGAGAGAATGACAGATATAAAGGCACAATGAGAGAATGACAAATATAAAGGCAGAATGAGAGAAAGATGTAGAGGCACAATGAGAAAAGGACATAAATAAATTCACAATGAGAGAAAGAGAGAAATAAATGCACAATGAGAGAAAGACAGTCCTTAAGGCACAATGAGAGAAAGACAGACATAAAGGCATAATGAGAGAAACAAAGAAATAAGGGCACAATGAGAGAAAGACAGAAATAAAGGCACAATGAAAGAAAGACAGAAATAAAGGCACAATGAGAGAAAGACAGACATAAAGGCACAATGAGAGAAAGACAGAAATGAAGGCACGATGAGAGAAAGACAGACATAAAGGCACAATGAGATCAAGACAGAAATAAAGCGGCAATGATATAAAGACAGAACAATGGCACAATGAAAGAAAGACAGATGGAATGGCACAATGAAAGAAAGAAAGAAATAAAGACACAATGAAAGAAAGACAGATATAAACGCAAAATGAGAGAATGACAAAAATAAAGGCACAATGAGGGAAAGACAGAAATAAAGGCACAATCAGGAAAAGACAGAAATGAAGGCACAATGAGGGAAAGTCAGAAGTAATGGCACAATGAAATAAGGACAGACATGAAGGCACAATGAGAGAAAGACAGAATTAAAGGCACAATAAAGGAAAGACAGAAATAATGGCACAATGAGAGAAAGACAGAAATAAAGGCACAATGATAGAAAGACAGACAAAAAGGCACAATGAGAGAAAGACAGAAATAAAGGCACAATGAAAGAAGGACAGACAGAAAGGCACGAAGAAAGACAGACAGAAATAAAGGCACAATGAAAGAAAGATAGAAATAAAGGCAGAATGAAAGAAAGACAGATATAAAGGCACAATGCAAGAAAGACAAATATAAAGGCACAGTGAGAGAAAGACAGAAATAAAGGCACAATGAGAGAAAGACAGAAATAAAGGCAAAACGCGAGAAAGACAGATACAAAGGCAAAATGAGAGAATGACAGATATAAAGGCAGAATGAGAGATAGATGTAGAGGCACAATGAGAAAAGGACATAAATAAATTCACAATGAGAGAAAGACAGACATAAAGGCACAATGAGAGAAAGAAAGAAATAAATGCACAATGAGAGAAGGACAGTCCTTAAGGCACAATGAGAGAAAGAAAGACATAAAGGCATAATGAGAGAAAGACAGAAATAAGGGCACAATGAGAGAAAGACAGAAATAAAGGCACAATGAAAGAAAGACAGAAATAAAGGCACAATGAGAGAAAGACAGACATAAAGGCACAATGAGGGAAAGACAGAACAATGGCACAATGAAAGAAAGACAGAGAGAAAGGCAGAATGAAAGAAAGACAGAAATAAAGACACAATGAAACAAAGACAGATATAAACACACAATGAGAGAATGACAGAAATAAAGCCACAATGAGGGAAAGATAGAAAAATGGCACAATGAAAGAAAGACAGATAGAAAGGCACAATCAAAGAAAGACAGAATTAAAGACACAATGAAAGAAAGACAGATATAAAGGCACAATGAGAGAATGACAGAAATAAAGGCACAATGAGGGAAAGACAGAAATAAAGGCACAAGGAGGGAAAGACAGAAATAAAGGCACAATGAGGGAAAGACAGAAAAATGGCACAATGAAAGAAAGACAGATAGAAAGGCACAATGAAAGAAAGACAGAAATAAAGACACAATGAAAGAAAGACAGATATAAAGGCACAATGAGAGAATGACAGAAATAAGGGCACAATGAGAGAAAGAAAGAAATAAAGGCACAATGAAAGAAAGAAAGAAATAAAGGCAGAATGAGAGAAAGAGAGACATAAAGGCACAATGAGAGAAAGAAAGACATAAAGGCACAATGAGAGAAAGACAGAATTAAAGACACAATGAAAGAAAGACAGATATAAAGGCACAATGAAAGAAAGACAGAAATGAAGGCACGATGAGAGAAAGACAGACATAAAGGCACAATGAGATCAAGACAGAAATAAAGCCACAATGAGGGAAAGACAGAACAATGGCACAATGAAAGAAAGACAGATGGAAAGGCACAATGAAAGAAAGAAAGAAATAAAGACACAATGAAAGAAAGACAGATATGAACGCACAATGAGAGAATGACAGAAATAAAGGCACAATGAGGGAAAGACAGAAATAAAGGCACAATGAGGAAAAGACAGAAATAAAGGCACAATGAGGGAAAGTCAGAAATAATGGCACAATGAAATAAAGAAAGACATGAAGGCACAATGATATAAAGACAGACAAAAAGGCACAATGAGAGAAAGACAGAAATAAAGGCACAATGAAATAAGGACAGACATAAAGGCACAAAAAAAGAAAGACAGAAATTAAGGCAAAATCAGAGAAAGACAGATAGAAGGGCACAATGAAAGAAAGATAGAAATGAAGGCAGAATGAAAGTAAGACAGAAATAAAGGCACAATGAGAGAAAAACAGACAGAAGGCCACCATGAGAGAAAGACAGATGTAGAGGCACAATGAGAAAAAGACAATAATAAAGGCACAATGAGAGAAAGACAGAAGTAAAGGCACAATGACAGAAAGAAAGACATAAAGGCAAATTGAGAGAAAGACAGAAATAAAGGCACAATGAGAGAAAGACAGAAATAAAGGCAAAATGCGAGAAAGACAGATACAAAGGCAAAATGAGAGAATGACAGATATAAAGGCAGAATGAGAGATAGATGTAGAGGCACAATGAGAAAAGGACATAAATAAATTCACAATGAGAGAAAGACAGACATAAAGGCACAATGAGAGAAAGAAAGAAATAAATGCACAATGAGAGAAGGACAGTCCTTAAGGCACAATGAGAGAAAGAAAGACATAAAGGCATAATGAGAGAAAGACAGAAATAAGGGCACAATGAGAGAAAGACAGAAATAAAGGCACAATGAAAGAAAGACAGAAATAAAGGCACAATGAGAGAAAGACAGACATAAAGGCACAATGAGAGAAAGACAGAAATGAAGGCACGATGAGAGAAAGACAGACATAAAGGCACAATGAGGGAAAGACAGAACAATGGCACAATGAAAGAAAGACAGAGAGAAAGGCAGAATGAAAGAAAGACAGAAATAAAGACACAATTAAAGAAAGACAGATATAAACACAAAATGAGAGAATGACAGAAATAAAGCCACAATGAGGGAAAGATAGAAAAATGGCACAATGAAAGAAAGACAGATAGAAAGGCACAATGAAAGAAAGACAGAATTAAAGACACAATGAAAGAAAGACAGATATAAAGGCACAATGAGAGAATGACAGAAATAAAGGCACAATGAGGGAAAGACAGAAATAAAGGCACAAGGAGGGAAAGACAGAAATAAAGGCACAATGAGGGAAAGACAGAAAAATGGCACAATGAAAGAAAGACAGATAGAAAGGCACAATGAAAGAAAGACAGAAATAAAGACACAATGAAAGAAAGACAGATATAAAGGCACAATGAGAGAATGACAGAAATAAGGGCACAATGAGAGAAAGACAGAAATAAAGGCACAATGAGAGAAAGAAAGACATAAAGGCACAATGAGAGAAAGACAGTATTAAAGACACAATGAAAGAAAGACAGATATAAAGGCACAATGAGAGAATGACAGAAATAAAGGCACATTGAGGGAAAGACAGAAATAAAGGCACAAGGAGGGAAAGACAGAAATAAAGGCACAATGAGAGAAAACCAGACATAAGGGCACCATGAGAGAAAGACAGATGTAGAGGCACAATGAGAAAAAGACAGACATAAAGGCAAATTGAGAGAAAGACAGAAATAAAGGCACAATGACAAAAAGACAGATGTAAAGGCACAATGAGAGAAAGACAGACATAAAGGCAAATTGAGAGAAAGACAGAAATAAAGGCACAATGAGATCAAGACAGAAATAAAGCCACAACGAGGGAAAGACAGAAAAATGGCACAATGAAAGAAAGACAGATAGAAAGCCAGAATGAAAGAAAGACAGAAATAAAGACACAATGAAAGAAAGAAAGATATAAACGCACAATGAGAGAATGACAGATATAAAGGCACAATGAGAGAATGACAGATATAAAGGCAGAATGAGAGAAAGATGTAGAGGCACAATGAGAAAAGGACATAAATAAATTCACAATGAGAGAAAGAGAGAAATAAATGCACAATGAGAGAAAGACAGTCCTTAAGGCACAATGAGAGAAAGACAGACATAAAGGCATAATGAGAGAAAGACAGAAATAAGGGCACAATGAGAGAAAGACAGAAATAAAGGCACAATGAGAGAAAGACAGAAATGAAGGCACGATGAGAGAAAGACAGACATAAAGGCACAATGAGATCAAGACAGAAATAAAGCGGCAATGATGGAAAGACAGAACAATGGCACAATGAAAGAAAGACAGATGGAATGGCACAATGAAAGAAAGAAAGAAATAAAGACACAATGAAAGAAAGACAGATATAAACGCAAAATGAGAGAATGACAAAAATAAAGGCACAATGAGGGAAAGACAGAAATAAAGGCACAATCAGGAAAAGACAGAAATGAAGGCACAATGAGGGAAAGTCAGAAGTAATGGCACAATGAAATAAGGACAGACATGAAGGCACAATGAGAGAAAGACAGAATTAAAGGCACAATAAAGGAAAGACAGAAATAATGGCACAATGAGAGAAAGACAGAAATAAAGGCACAATGATAGAAAGACAGACAAAAAGGCACAATGAGAGAAAGACAGAAATAAAGGCACAATGAAAGAAAGATAGAAATAAAGGCAGAATGAAAGAAAGACAGATATAAAGGCACAATGCAAGAAAGACAAATATAAAGGCACAGTGAGAGAAAGACAGAAATAAAGGCACAATGAGAGAAAGACAGAAATAAAGGCAAAATGCGAGAAAGACAGATACAAAGGCAAAATGAGAGAATGACAGATATAAAGGCAGAATGAGAGATAGATGTAGAGGCACAATGAGAAAAGGACATAAATAAATTCACAATGAAAGAAAGACAGAAATAAAGGCACAATGAGAGAAAGACAGACATAAAGGCACAATGAGAGAAAGACAGAAATGAAGGCACGATGAGAGAAAGACAGACATAAAGGCACAATGAGGGAAAGACAGAACAATGGCACAATGAAAGAAAGACAGAGAGAAAGGCAGAATGAAAGAAAGACAGAAATAAAGACACAATTAAAGAAAGACAGATATAAACACAAAATGAGAGAATGACAGAAATAAAGCCACAATGAGGGAAAGATAGAAAAATGGCACAATGAAAGAAAGACAGATAGAAAGGCACAATGAAAGAAAGACAGAATTAAAGACACAATGAAAGAAAGACAGATATAAAGGCACAATGAGAGAATGACAGAAATAAAGGCACAATGAGGGAAAGACAGAAATAAAGGCACAAGGAGGGAAAGACAGAAATAAAGGCACAATGAGGGAAAGACAGAAAAATGGCACAATGAAAGAAAGACAGATAGAAAGGCAAAATGAAAGAAAGACAGAAATAAAGACAGAATGAAAGAAAGACAGAAATAAAGGGACAATGAGAGAAAACCAGACATAAGGGCACCATGAGAGAAAGACAGATGTAGAGGCAGAATGAGAAAAAGACATAAATAAAGGCACAATGAGAGAAAGACAGACATAAAGGCACAATGAGAGAAAGACAGACATAAAGGCAAATTGAGAGAAATACAGAAATAAAGGCACAATGAGGGAAAGACAGAAAAATGGCACAATGAAAGAAAGACAGATAGAAAGCCAGAATGAAAGAAAGACAGAAAGAAAGACACAATGAAAGAAAGAAAGATATAAACGCACAATGAGAGAATGACAGATATAAAGGCACAATGAGAGAATGACAGATATAAAGGCAGAATGAGAGAAAGATGTAGAGGCACAATGAGAAAAGGACATAAATAAATTCACAATGAGAGAAAGAGAGAAATAAATGCACAATGAGAGAAAGACAGTCCTTAAGGCACAATGAGAGAAAGACAGACATAAAGGCATAATGAGAGAAAGACAGAAATAAGGGCACAATGAGAGAAAGACAGAAATAAAGGCACAATGAAAGAAAGACAGAAATAAAGGCACAATGAGAGAAAGACAGACATAAAGGCACAATGAGAGAAAGACAGAAATGAAGGCACGATGAGAGAAAGACAGACATAAAGGCACAATGAGATCAAGACAGAAATAAAGCGGCAATGATGGAAAGACAGAACAATGGCACAATGAAAGAAAGACAGATGGAAAGGCACAATGAAAGAAAGAAAGAAATAAAGACACAATGAAAGAAAGACAGATATAAACGCAAAATGAGAGAATGACAAAAATAAAGGCACAATGAGGGAAAGACAGAAATAAAGGCACAATCAGGAAAAGACAGAAATGAAGGCACAATGAGGGAAAGTCAGAAATAATGGCACAATGAAATAAGGACAGACATGAAGGCACAATGAGAGAAAGACAGAATTAAAGGCACAATAAAGGAAAGACAGAAATAATGGCACAATGAGAGAAAGACAGAAATAAAGGCACAATGAAAGAAGGACAGACAGAAAGGCACGAAGAAAGAAAGACAGAAATAAAGGCACAATGAAAGAAAGATAGAAATAAAGGCAGAATGAATGAAAGACAGATATAAAGGCACAATGCAAGAAAGACAAATATAAAGGCACAGTGAGAGAAAGACAGATATAAAGGCACAATGAGAGAAAACCAGACAGAAGGGCACCATGAGAGAAAGACAGATGTAGAGGCACAATGAGAAAAAGACAATAATAAAGGCACAATGAGAGAAAGACAGAAGGAAAGGCACAATGACAGAAAGAAAGACATAAAGGCAAATTGAGAGAAAGGCTGAAATAAAGGCAAAATGAGAGAAAGACAGAAATAAAGGCACAATGCAAGAAAGACAGATATAA
Source organism: Carcharodon carcharias (assembly GCF_017639515.1). NCBI lineage: Eukaryota > Metazoa > Chordata > Chondrichthyes > Lamniformes > Lamnidae > Carcharodon > Carcharodon carcharias. The sequence continues at coordinate 67,530,061 of NC_054485.1, forward strand.
AGGCACAATGAGAGAATGACAGATATAAAGGCAGAGTGAGAGAAAGACAGATGTAGAGGCACAGTGAGAAAAAGACACAAATAAAGGCACAATGAGAGAAAGAAAGAAAAAAAGGCACAATGAGAGAAAGACAGACATAAAGGCACAATGAGAGAAAGACAGAAATTAATGCACAATGAGAGAAAGACAGACATAAAGGCACAATGAGATAAAGACAGAAATAAAGCCGCAATGAGGGAAAGACAGAAATGAAGGCACAATGAAAGAAAGACAGATAGAAAGCCACAATGAAAGAAAGACAGAAATAAAGACACAATGAAAGAAAAACAGTTATAAAGGCACAATGATAGAATGACAGAAATAAAGGCACAATGAGAGAACAAAAGAAATAAAGGCAAAATGAGAGAAAACCAGACAAAAGGGCACCATGAGAGAAAGACAGATGTAGAGGCACAATGAGAAAAAGACATAAATAAAGGCACAATGATAGAAAGACAGAAATAAAGGCACAATGAGAGAAAACCAGACATAAGGGCACCATGAGAAAAAGACAGATGTAGAGGCACAATGAGAGAAAGACAGACATAAAATCAATTGAGAGAAAGACAGAAATAAAGGCAAAATGAGAGAAAGACAGAAGTAAAGGCACAATGAGAGAAAGACAGACATAAAGGCAAATTGAGAGAAAGGCAGAAATAAAGGCACAATGAGAGAAAGACAGATACAAAGGCACAATGAGAGAATGACAGATATAAAGGCAGAATGAGAGAAAGATGTGGAGGCACAATGAGAAAAGGACATAAATAAATTCACAATGAAAGAAAGACAGAAATAATGGCACAATGAGAGAAAGACAAACATAAAGGCACAATGAGAGAAAGACAGAAATAAATGTACAATGAGAGAAAGACAGTCCTTAAGGCACATTGAGAGAAAGACAGACATAAAGGCATAATGAGAGAAAGACAGAAATAAGGGCACAATGAGAGAAAGACAGAAATAAAGGCACAATGAAAGAAAGACAGAAATAAAGACACAATGAGAGAAAGACAGACATAAAGGCACAATGAGAGAAAGACAGAAATGAAGGCACGATGAGAGAAAGACAGACATAAAGGCACAATGAGATCAAGACAGAAATAAAGCCACAATGAGGGAAAGACAGAACAATGGCACAATGAAAGAAAAACAGGTAGAAAGGCACAATGAAAGAAAGAAAGAAATAAAGACACAATGAAAGAAAGACAGATATAAACGCACAATGAGAGAATGACAGAAATAAAGGCACAATGAGGGAAAGACAGAAATAAAGGCACAATGAGGAAAAGACAAAAATAAAGGCACAACGAGGGAAAGTCAGAAATAATGGAACAATGAAATAAAGATAGAAAAAAAGGCAGAATGAAAGTAAGACAGAAATAAAGGCACAATGAGAGAAAACCAGACAGAAGGCCACCATGAGAGAAAGACAGATGTAGAGGCACAATGAGAAAAAGACAATAAAAAAGGCACAATGAGAGAAAGACAGAAGTAAAGGCACAATGACAGAAAGAAAGACAAAAAGGCAAATTGAGAGAAAGACAGAAATAAAGGCAAAATGAGAGAAAGACAGAAATAAAGGCACAATGCGAGAAAGACAGATATAAAGGCAAAATGAGAGAATGACAGATATAAAGGCAGAGTGAGAGAAAGACAGATGTAGAGGCACAATGAGAAAAAGACATAAATAAAGGCACAATGAGAGAAAGACAGACATAAAGGCACAATGAGAGAAAGACAGAAATTAATGCACAAAGAGAGAAAGACGGAAATACAGGCACAATGAAAGAAAGACAGAAATAAAGGCACAATGAGAGAAAGACACATATAAAGGAACCATGAAAGAAAGACAGAAATGAAGGCACAATGAAAGAAAGACAGACATAAAGGCACAATGAGAGAAAGACAGAAATTAAGCCACAATGAGAGAAAGACAGACATAAAGGCACAATGAGAAAAAGACAGAAATAAAGCCGCAATGAGGGAAAGACAGAAAAATGGCAGAATGAAAGAAAGACAGATAGAAAGCCACAATGAAAGAAAGACAGAAATAAAGACACAATGAAAGAAAAACAGTTATAAAGGCAGAATGATAGAATGACAGAAATAAAGGCACAATGAGAGAACAAATGAAATAAAGGCAAAATGAGAGTAAACCAGACAAAAGGGCACCATGAGAGAAAGACAGATGTAGAGGCACAATGAGAAAAAGACATAAATAAAGGCACAATGAGCGAAAGACAGAAATGATGGCACGATGAGAGAAAGACAGACATAAAGGCACAATGAGAGAATGACAGAAATAAAGGCACAATGAGATAAAGACAGAAATAAAGCCACAATGAGGGAAAGACAGAAAAATGGCACAATGAAAGAAAGACAGATAGTAAGGCACAATAAAAGAAAGACAGAAATAAAGACACAATGAAAGAAAGACAGATATAAAGGCACAATGAGAGAATGACAGAAATAAAGGCACAATGAGGGAAAGACAGAAATAAAGGCACAAGGACAGAAAGACAGAAATAAAGGCACAATGAGGGAAAGACATAAAAATGGCACAATGAAAGAAAGACAGATAGAAAGGCACAATGAAAGAAAGACAGAAATAAAGACACAATGAAAGAAAGACAGATATAAAGGCAAAATGAGAGAATGGCAGAAATAAAGGCACATTGAGGGAAAGACAGAAATCAAGGCACAATGAGGGAAAGAAAGATATAAAGGCACAATGAGAGAATGACAGAAATAAAGGCACAATGAGGGAAAGACAGAAATAAAGGCACAAGGACGGAAAGACAGAAATAAAGGCTCAATGAGGGAAAGACAGAAAAATGGCACAATGAAAGAAAGACAGATAGAAAGGCACAATGAAAGAAAGACAGAAATAAAGACACAATGAAAGAAAGACAGATATAAAGGCACAATGAGAGAATGACAGAAATAAAGGCACATTGGGGGAAAGACAGAAATAAAGGCACAAGGAGGGAAAGACAGAAATAAAGGCACAATGAGAGAAAACCAGACATAAGGGCACCATGAGAGAAAGACAGATGTAGAGGCACAATGAGAAAAAGACATAAATAAAGGCACAATGACAAAAAGACAGATGTAAAGGCACAATGAGAGAAAGACAGACATAAAGGCAAATTGAGAGAAAGACAGAAATAAAGGCACAATGAGATCAAGACAGAAATAAAGCCACAATGAGGGAAAGACAGAAAAATGGCACAATGAAAGAAAGACAGATAGAAAGCCAGAATGAAAGAAAGACAGAAAGAAAGACACAATGAAAGAAAGAAAGATACATATACACACAATGAGAGAATGACAGATATAAAGGTACAATGAGAGAATGACAGATATAAAGGCAGAATGAGAGAAAGATGTAGAGGCACAATGAGAAAAGGACATAAATAAATTCACAATGAGAGAAAGAGAGAAATAAATGCACAATGAGAGAAAGACAGTCCTTAAGGCACAATGAGAGAAAGACAGACATAAAGGCATAATGAGAGAAAGACAGAAATAAGGGCACAATGAGAGAAAGACAGAAATAAAGGCATAATGAAAGAAAGACAGAAATAAAGGCACAATGAAAGAAAGACAGAAATAAAGACACAATGAAAGAAAGACAGATATGAACGCACAATGAGAGAATGACAGAAATAAAGGCACAATGAGGGAAAGACAGAAATAAAGGCACAATGAGGAAAATACAGAAATAAAGGCACAATGAGAGAAAGACAGAAATAAAGGCATAATGAAAGAAAGACAGAAATAAAGGCACAATGAAAGAAAGACAGAAATAAAGGCAGAATGAAAGAAAGACAGACATAAAGGCACAATGCAAGAAAGACAAATATAAAGGCACAGTGAGAGAAAGACAGAAATAAAGGCACAATGAGAGAAAACCAGACAGAAGGGCACCATGAGAGAAAGACAGATGTAGAGGCACAATGAGAAAAAGACAATAATAAAGGCACAATGAGAGAAAGACAGAAGGAAAGGCACAATGACAGAAAGAAAGACATAAAGGCAAATTGAGAGAAAGGCTGAAATAAAGGCAAAATGAGAGAAAGACAGATATAAAGGCAGAGTGAGAGAAAGACAGATGTAGAGGCACAGTGAGGAAAAGACATAAATAAAGGCACAATGAGAGAAAGAATGAAAAAAAGGCACAATGAGAGAAAGACAGACATAAAGGCACAATGAGAGAAAGACAGAAATTAATGCACAATGAGAGAAAGACAGACATAAAGGCACAATGAGATAAAGACAGAAATAAAGCCGCAATGAGGGAAAGACAGAAAAATGGCACAATGAAAGAAAGACAGTTAGAAAGCCACAATGAAAGAAAGACAGAAATAAAGACACAATGAAAGAAAAACAGTTATAAAGGCACAATGATAGAATGACAGAAATAAAGGCACAATGAGAGAACAAAAGAAATAAAGGCAAAATGAAAGAAAACCAGACAAAAGGGCACGATGAGAGAAAGACAGATGTAGAGGCACAATGAGAAAAAGACATAAATAAAGGCACAATGAGGGAAAGACAGAAATAAAGGCACAATGAGAGAAAACCAGACATAAGGGCACCATGAGAGAAAGACAGATGTAGAGGCACAATGAGAGAAAGACAGACATAAAATCAATTCAGAGAAAGACAGAAATAAAGGCACAATGAGAGAAAGACACAAGTAAAGGCACAATGAGAGAAAGACAGACATAAAATCAAATTGAGAGAAAGACAGAAATAAAGGCACAATGAGAGAAAGACAGAAGTAAGGGAACAATGAGAGAAAACCAGACATAAAGGCAAATTGAGAGAAAGACATATGTAGAGGCACAATGAGAGAAAGACAGAAATACAGGCACAATGCGAGAAAGACAGATATAAAGGCACAATGAGAGAATCACAGATATTAAGGCAGAATGAGAGACAGATGTAGAGGCACAATGAGAAAAAGACATAAATAAATTCACAATGAGAGAAAGACAGAAATGAAGGCACAATGAGAGAAAGACAGAAATAAAGTCACAATGAGATAAAGACAGAAATAAAGCCACAATGAGGGAAAGACAGAAAAATGGCACAATGAAAGAAAGACAGATAGAAAGGCATAATGAAAGAAAGACAGAAATAAAGACACAATGAAAGAAAGACAGATATAAAGGCACAATGAGGGAAAGACAGAAATAAAGGCACAATGAGAGAAAACCAGACATAAGGGCACCATGAGAGAAAGACAGATGTAGAGGCACAATGAGAGAAATACAGTCCTTAAGGCACAATGAGAGAAAGACAGACATAAAGGCATAATGAGAGAAAGACAGAAATAAGGGCACAATGAGAGAAAGACAGAAATAAAGGCACAATGAAAGAAAGACAGAAATAAAGGCACAATGTGAGAAAGACAGACATAAAGGCACAATGAGCGAAAGACAGATATAAATGCACAATGAGAGAAAGACAGAAATAAAGAAACAATGAGGGAAAGACAGAATTAAGGCACAATGAGAGAAAGACAAATAATAGCACAATGAGACAAACTCAGAAATAAAGGCACAATGCAAGACAGACAGATATAAAGGTACAAAGCGAATGATAGATATAAAAGCAGAATGAGAGAAAGACAGCAATAAAGTCTCAATGAGAGAAATAAATATATAAATGCACAATGAAAGAAAGACAGACATGAAGGCACAATGAGAGAAAGACAGGCATAAAGGCACAATGAGAGAAAACCAGACATAAAGGCAAATTGAGAGAAAGATATATGTAGAGGCACAATGAGAGAAAGACAGAAATACAGGCACAATGCGAGAAAAACAGATATAAAGGCACAATGAGAGAAAACCAGACATAAAGGCAAATTGAGAGAAAGACATATGTAGAGGCACAATGAGAGAAAGACAGAAATACAGGCACAATGAGAGAAAGACAGAAAAAAGGCACAATGAGATAAAGACAGCAATAAAGCCACAATGAGGGAAAGGCAGAAAAATGGCACAATGAAAGAAAGACAGATAGAAAGGCAGAATGAAAGAAAGACAGAAATAAAGACACAATGAAAGAAAGACAGACATAAAGGCACAATGAGAGAATGACAGAAATAAAGGCACAATGAGGGAAAGACAGAAATAAAGGCACAATGTGGGAAAGACAGAAATAAAGGCACAATGAGAGAAAACCAGACATAAGGGCACCATGAGAGAAAGACAGATGTAGAGGCACAATGAGAAAAAGACATAAATAAAGGCACAATGAGAGAAAGACAGAAGTAAAGGCTCAATGAGAGAAAGACAGACATAAAGACAAATTGAGAGAAAGACAGAAATAAAGGAACAATGAGAGAAAGACAAAAATAAAGGCACAATGCAAGAAATACAGATACAAAGGCACAATGAGAGAATGACAGACATAAAGGCAGAATGAGAGAAAGATGTAGAGGCACAATGAGAAAAGGACATAAATAAATTCACAATGAGAGAAAGACAGAAATAATGGCACAATGAGAGAAAGACAGACATAAAGGCACAATGAGAGAATGACAGATATTAAGGCAGAATGAGAGACAGATGTACAGGCACAATGAGAAAAAGACATAAATAAATTCACAATGAGAGAAAGACAGAAATGAAGGCACAATGAGAGAAAGACAGAAATAAAGGCACAATTAGATAAAGACAGCAATAAAGCCACAATGAGGGAAAGGCAGAAAAATGGCACAATGAAAGAAAGACAGATAGAAAGGCAGAATGAAAGAAAGACAGAAATAAAGACACAATGAAAGAAAGACAGATATAAAGGCACAATGAGAGAATGACAGAAATAAAGGCACAATGAGGGAAAGACAGAAATAAAGGCACAATGAGGGAAAGACAGAAATAGAGGCACAATGAGAGAAAGACAGAAATAAAGGCACAATGAGAGAAAACCGGACATAAAGGCAAATTGAGACAAAGACATATGTAGAGGCACAATGCGAGAAAGCAAGATATAAAGGCACAATGAGAGAATGACAGATATTCAGGCGGAATGAGAGACAGATTTAGAGGCACAATGAGAAAAAGACATAAATAAATTCACAATGAGAGAAAGACAGAAATGAAGGCACAATGAGAGAAAGACAGAAATAAAGTCACAATGAGATAAAGACAGAAATAAAGCCACAATGAGGGAAAGACAGAAAAATGGCACAATGAAAGAAAGACAGATAGAAAGGCAGAATGAAAGAAAGACAGATATAAAGGCACAAAGTGAATGATAGATATAAAGGCAGAATGAGTGAAAGACAGCAATAAAGTCACAATGAGAGAAAGACGCATATAAATGCACAACGAAAGTAAAACAGACATGAAGGCACAATGAGAGAAAGACAGTCATAAAGGCACAATGAGAGAAAGCCAGAAATAAAGGCACAATGAGAGAAAACCAGACATAAAGGCAAATTGAGATAAAGACATATGTAGAGGCACAATGAGAGAAAGACAGAAATACAGGCACAATGCGAGAAAGACAGATATAAAGGCACAATGAGAGAATGACAGATATTAAGGCAGAATGAGAGACAGATGTACAGGCACAATGAGAAAAAGACATAAATAAATTCACAATGAGAGAAAGACAGAAATGAAGGCACAATGAGAGAAAGACAGAAAAAAGGCACAATGAGATAAAGACAGGATTAAAGCCACAATGAGGGAAAGGCAGAAAAATGGCACAATGAAAGAAAGACAGATAGAAAGGCAGAATGAAAGAAAGAAAGAAATAAAGACACAATGAAAGAAAGACAGATATAAAGGCACAATGAGAGAATGAAAGAAATAAAGGCACAATGAGGGAAAGACAGAAATAAAGGCACAATGTGGGAAAGACAGAAATAAAGGCACAATGAGAGAAAACCAGACATAAGGGCACCATGAGAGAAAGACAGATGTAGAGGCACAATGAGAAAAAGACATAAATAAAGGCACAATGAGAGAAAGACAGAAGTAAAGGCTCAATGAGAGAAAGACAGACATAAAGGCAAATTGAGAGAAAGACAGAAATAAAGGCACAATGAGAGAAAGACAAAAATAAAGGCACACTGCAAGAAATACAGATACAAAGGCACAATGAGAGAATGACAGACATAAAGGCAGAATGAGAGAAAGATGTAGAGGCACAATGAGAAAAGGACATAAATAAATTCACAATGAGAGAAAGACAGAAATAATGGCACAATGAGAGAAAGACAGACATAAAGGCACAATGAGAGAATGACAGATATTAAGGCAGAATGAGAGACAGATGTACAGGCACAATGAGAAAAAGACATAAATAAACTCACAATGAGAGAAAGACAGAAATGAAGGCACAATGAGAGAAAGACAGAAATAAAGGCACAATTAGATAAAGACAGCAATAAAGCCACAATGAGGGAAAGGCAGAAAAATGGCACAATGAAAGAAAGACAGATAGAAAGGCAGAATGAAAGAAAGACAGAAATAAAGACACAATGAAAGAAAGACAGATATAAAGGCACAATGAGAGAATGACAGAAATAAAGGCACAATGAGGGAAAGACAGAAATAAAGGCACAATGTGGGAAAGACAGAAATAAAGGCACAATGAGAGAAAACCAGACATAAGGGCACCATGAGAGAAAGACAGATGTAGAGGCACAATGAGAAAAAGACATAAATAAAGGCACAATGAGAGAAAGACAGAAGTAAAGGCTCAATGAGAGAAAGACAGACATAAAGGCAAATTGAGAGAAAGACAGAAATAAAGGAACAATGAGAGAAAGACAAAAATAAAGGCACAATGCGAGAAATACAGATACAAAGGCACAATGAGAGAATGACAGACATAAAGGCAGAATGAGAGAAAGATGTAGAGGCACAATGAGAAAAGGACATAAATAAATTCACAATGTGAGAAAGACAGACATAAAGGCACAATGAGAGAAAGACAGAAATAAATGCACAATGAGAGAAAGACAGAAATAAAGGCATAATGAGGGAAAGACAGATATAAAGGCACAGTGAGAGAAAGACAGAAATACAGGCACAATGCGAGAAAGACAGATATAAAGGCACAATGAGAGAATGACAGATATTAAGGCAGAATGAGAGACAGATGTACAGGCACAATGAGAAAAAGACATAAATAAATTCACAATGGGAGAAAGACAGAAATGAAGGCACAATGAGAGAAAGACAGAAATAAAGGCACAATGAGATAAAGACAGCAATAAAGCCACAATAAGGGAAAGGCAGAAAAATGGCACAATGAAAGAAAGACAGATAGAAAGGCAGAATGAAAGAAAGACAGAAACAAAGACACAATGAAAGAAAGACAGATATAAAGCCACAATGAGAGAATGACAGAAATAAAGGCACAATGAGGGAAAGACAGAAATAAAGGCACAATGTGGGAAAGACAGAAATAAAGGCACAATGAGAGAAAACCAGACATAAGGGCACCATGAGAGAAAGACAGATGTAGAGGCACAATGAGAAAAAGACATAAATAAAGGCACAATGAGAGAAAGACAGAAGTAAAGGCACAATGAGAGAAAGACAGACATAAAGGCAAATTGAGAGAATGACAGAAATAAAGGCACAATGAGAGAAAGACAAAAATAAAGGCACAATGCGAGAAATACAGATACAAAGGCACAATGAGAGAATGACAGACATAAAGGCAGAATGAGAGAAAGATGTAGAGGCACAATGAGAAAAGGACATAAATAAATTCACAATGAGAGAAAGACAGAAATAATGGCACAATGAGAGAAAGACAGACATAAAGGCACAATGAGAGAAAGACAGAAATAAATGCACAATGAGAGAAAGACAGAAATAAAGGCATAATGAGGGAAAGACAGATATAAAGGCACAGTGAGAGAAAGACAGAAATACAGGCACAATGCGAGAAAGACAGATATAAAGGCACAATGAGAGAATGACAGATATTGAGGCAGAATGAGAGACAGATGTACAGGCACAATGAGAAAAAGACATAAATAAAGTCACAATGAGAGAAAGACAGAAATGAAGGCACAATGAGAGAAAGACAGAAATAAAGGCACAATGAGATAAAGACAGCAATAAAGCCACAATGAGGGAAAGGCAGAAAAATGGCACAATGAAAGAAAGACAGAGAGAAAGGCAGAATGAGAGAATGACAGAAATAAATGCACAATGAGAGAAAGACAGTCCTTAAGGCACAATGAAAGAAGGACAGATATAAAGGCACAATGAGAGAAAGACAGACATAAAGGCACAACGAGAGAAAACCAGACATAAGGGCACCATGAGAGAAAGACAGATGTAGAGGCACAATGAGAGAAAGACAGTCCTTAAGGCACAATGAGACAAAGACAGACATAAAGGCATAATGAGAGAAAGACAGAAATAAGGGCACAATGAGAGAAAGACAGAAATAAAGGCACAATGAAAGAAAGACAGAAATAAAGGTACAATGTGAGAAAGACAGACATAAAGGCACAATGAGCGAAAGACAGATATAAATGCACAATGAGAGAAAGACAGAAATAA